>NC_136991.1:21161766-21302687 GCF_032717465.1 Coenobita brevimanus | reverse complement strand
AGTTTCCTTCAGAAATAGTAGTTTATTGTCACTGTAGGCATTCAATTTCTCTTTCAGTAAAATACGTAGAAAGCCAAGGTTTCACTTTCACTGTCATAACTTCAAGTATTTGCACTCATATTCTTATATCACTAATTATTTACATTTCTATTTACATTTTCTATTGTATTTTCAATATTTTCACTTCTATTTTACTTACACTATGTTATGCACTGTCACTTTCAGTAACTTATAAAACTATATTACACTGTTCCATAATATTTAGATCCATTGCTTTCACTTGCTATTTACACATTCTTTACACATTATTTACATTTTCCACTTGCACTTTTAGAACTGCTTCAGGCTGTGGTAATAAAAAAAGCTGGTAACGCAGAGGGGAACCTGGCACTCAGTGCACTGCCAAGAGGTGCGTTTGTTGTCGGGTGTGCGTCAGGTGGTATGTGCACACACCTGGCACCTGCGGATCACAGCCTTCCTCTTGGTTGTGGAAGGCATTTGCACCAGTCTGTGCCCATCCATGTACGCCCTCTACTCAAGTCTGTCGGGAAGTCTTACAGCATGGTGCCTTGGAGTTGCTGCTGTCACCCTACCATATCTCTCAAGCAGCTGCTGAACACAAGTCCTGGCAAACAACCTCAGGGAGAAGGACTTGGGTGGCTTTACTTTCATGTTGTACAGGATGAAGGCATTCAGCATCGTCATGTCAATGAATGCAGAAAAACTTTCCTGTACCACCTAGTATTCTTCCTGAGGCAGTCAATCTCTCCAATCATCATGTCGGACTTGTCCACCAGCCGCATGTTGATATTATAGTCTATGACAGCATCAAGTTTCCTCACAGGTTCGCCTGCCCTACGGTCGACCTTCCCATTGTCTTTCATTTCCCCCTTGTGTACGGTGGTGAGCATGTGCATGACCCTCTTGTCACGCCATCGTATTGCAAGCATCTTCTCAGACTTAGGTAGGTGCACGTCTCCCCGCTGCGAGTTTCCTGCCTCTGGGAATTTGGGGAAGTGGGCACGATTGCTCTTCACAGTGCCACAGGAGCCGATGCCGTGCTCTGAAAGATATTTAGCAAGTTTCAGTGCTGTATAATAGCTGTCAGTATACAGCACATGATTCCCACCAAAATACCTATCAAGCAGCACTTTCACTACACAGCCTGAGAAGCCAAGGGGGTGTGTTTTGTCCAGATCGACAGTGCTGGCTGAATAAATGACGAAGTCAAGAATGTATCCCAACTTACAGTCACACAGTACAAAGAACTTGATTCCAAAGTGATGGCATTTCCTTGGAATGGAATGTACAAACCTAAGATGTCCTCTAAACAAAACCAAGGATTCGTCTATGACAACCTTCTGAAAGGGGTGGAAGAATGACATAAACTTATCCTTCATTCTGCTCAGAATCTCCCGGATCTTCCAGAGTGGGTCGGTTTGGGAAGGTACATCGTTGTTGGCAAAGTGCAGGTTTCCCATGATGTTCCAGAAGCAATCTCTGGCCATGTACTTGTTGAAGGTGGGTGAGGGTAGTAAGGGGTCAATTGACCAGTATTCTTCCAACTCATGCTTCTTTGAGTGTGGCATGAGAAGCATGAGGGCAAAGAACACGTACAGCTCCTGTACTCCCAGCACGGTCCACTGTTGCATCTTCGCTGCACCTGCACCACTTGCAGCACGTTGTGATTCGTACCTGTTAGTCTCATCACATATGTGCTGCATGACTTCGTCATCGAGGAAGGCCAAAAGGAAGTCCACACACTCAGCTTGCTCGTCAAGAGTGAAGGAAGTCTGTGTCCTTGAGGAACTATCATTGAAATGGAGATGTTCAGGGACGAAATCGGAATCTTCCATCAACACGAAGGCGTCCAGGATTCCCTGTCGTGGCGGTGTAGGGTGGGTGAGGGTGGAGGTGAGGCAGACTGGGCTGTTTCAAGGTCACTCTCACTGACCCTAGGTTGCCGTGTAGCACTAGCAACCCTTACTCTAGTTGCTACTCTATTTTTACGAGTCAGGGATTTACCTCGTCCCCTAAGGCCTGCCTTCACTGTAGGTGCTGGTGGAGACTCCAACGACGAAGACTCAGGAGAAAATTCCACTGAAGATGAGGAAGAAATTAGTGAAGTGAGGCTGGGGGAGCGGGTAGGTGATTCACCTTGGGACTCATGGCGGGCTGGGTCATGTGGGGCCATTTTTGCGGGGCTAACCCGCCGCCTTTTCACTCCCTTCCCAAATTCCTTCCCTTGCTGCACTAAGAGCTCCTTTCCCTTGGAGCTAGGGATAACTTGGGACACTGAAGCACTCGTACTAGGAGTTTCTGTGACAGATTCCTCCCAAGGCTCATCACACGATTCACCCGAAGGATCAAAGTCATTATCCATCATCATCATAGATAATTCTGCCAGTTTATGTTCCATTGCTGAGTCACTAAGTCTTTTACTGCTTCCCACACGAGTTTTTCTAGGGATAGAGGTGACAAGGCCCTTTGCAATGAGCGCAGAAGCGGCGGAAATGGCAGGGCGTGAGTGCGACATGGTTTCACCTCAGAGAACGACAAGGAACTGATTCCCGTGGCGTATATGGGAAGGCAAGGGTTGACAATATCAATAGGGTGACAGCTGCTAATTTACATGCTATGAAATGATTGGTAGAAAATTTCGACAATACATAAAAAAATAGGTAGTTTCAGGTGAATGTAAATATCATTTAGGCTTCTCCCTTCCTTTCATATATATATTTTTTTAATATGAGAATGGATTATATGGCATATTTCAAGGGGAAATTATCGGGGGAAATTAGCGAACGAGTGCATGTGAGGTGCTGTCAGGTGATAATTAGCCAATTCCAGGTGTATGGCACTATCACTTACCGGTATCTTATTTCTTTTCTGTATATATTATTTTGTATAAGAATAGGGCATAGGACTATTTCAATGGATGAACTCAGTGGAAAATTCCCGGGAAGATTTACTTAGCACAGTGCAGCCAGGCAGGCAAGAGGACAGGGTAATGGAGGGGAGTCAGGAATGTGGAAAAATGGCTAAATTGTCAATAATGGATTGGAGTACAGATGAGATTAGGAGTGCTGACTAGTGTTGGACATTGGCAGTACTGATAGATGATACAAGCCACCACTTGTAAGCCCGGTAGAATTCAAAATAACACAGAATCACAAAAGTGACGCCCCGCTGTATGATCCATTGCGCCCGAGCATCACGAAAGTGACATCCCACGGTTAAGGGGTTAATGAATAAAAGAAAGAGAGTTGATGATAGGACAGAACCCTGAGGAACACCACTGTTCATAGATCTAGGAGAAGAACGATGGCCATCTACAACAGCAGCTATAGAACAACCAGAAAGGAAGCTAAAGATGAAGGCACAGATAGAAGGATAGAAACCGTAAGAGGGCAGTTTGGAAATTAAAGATTTATGCCACACTTGATCAAAAGCCTTTGAGATGTCAAGTACAATGGCAAAGCTTTCGCCAAAATCCCGAAAGTAGGATGACCAGGAGTCTGAAAGGAAGGTGAGAAGATCGCCAGTGGAGCATCCCTGACAGAACCCCATACGGACGATCAGAAAGAAGGTTGTGATAGGAAAGTTGCTTTAAAATTTTTCTATTAAGAATTGACTCGAAAACTTTTGAGAAACAAGATGTTAAAGCAATTGGATAATAGTTTACCCTTCTTTGGGACTAGATGAAAGAGAGCAAACTTCCAGCAAGAAGGAAAGGTACAAGTTGACAGACAAAAGTGAAATAGTTTACCTAGGCAGGGTGTAAGCATAGAAGCACAGTTCTTGAGGACAACAGGAGGGACTCCATCAGGCCCATATGCCTTGTTAGTACTAAAGCCAGTGATGGCAGAATATACATCAGCTGAAGAAATTTTAATGTCAGCCATGAGGAAGTCCGAGGGGGGAAGAGATGGAGGAATAGCACCAGAATAGTCTAAGGCAGAAATGGAGGAGAAACTCTGAGTGAAGAGATCTGCTTTATCAGTAGAAAAAATAGCTACAGAGCCATCAGAGTAGAAAAGAAGAGGGAAAGATGATGAGGTAAAGTTGTTAGAAAGGTTTCTGGCAAGGTGCCAGAAGAAGCAGGAAGAATTCGAGTTGGAGAGTTGAAAGCATTTAGTACAGATGAAATTATTTTTAGCAGAGCAAAGAAGAAACTTAGCATGATTCTGGGCAGAAACATAAAAAAGATGTGATTCAGGAGTTGGCCCCGGTACCTTGTATAGGCCCTCTCCTTGTTGTGGACAGCATTAGAACAAGCGTGATCAAACAAAGCGTTTGTTGCGTTAGTCAAAGGATATGAGCATGCTTCCATGCCCGAGAGACTAACCTCCGTAATGTGCAAAGCACACGCAAATGGCACCCGGCCATGGAAGCAATAATAATTCCAGGGAAGATCAAAGAAATACTGCCTGAGGGCCTCCCAGTTGGCAGTTTCAAAGAACCACAGATGACGTTTCCTGGAGGGTCCACAGGCCGTACCGGAGCGATAGGACAGGTTAAGGTAATAAGGTTATGATTAGAGGAGCCCAATGGAGAGAAAAGGTTAACAGTGTAAGCAGAAGGATTAGTTGTAAGGAAGAGGTCAAGTATTTTGGAGCTCTCTCCAAGGCAGTCAAGGATACGGGTAAGTTGCTGTACAAGCTGCTCTAGGTCATTAAGGATAGAAAAGATGTAAGCTTGTTCACCAGGTGGATCAGTGAAAGGAGAGAAGAGCCAAAGGTGGTGGTGAACATTGGTGAACACTGAAATCTCCTAGAATGGAGATTTCAGAGACAGGAGAAATGGAAAGAATGTGTTCCATCATAGAAGTAAGACAGTCGAAGAATTTTTGATAGTCAGTAGAATTAGAAGATAAGTAAACAGCGCCGATATATTTAAGCAGAGAATGACAGGAGAGCCGAAGCTAGAGTGTAGAGAATTCAGAAGAATCAAGTTCAGGAACACAAGAGCAAGATAGATCGTTGCATACATATACACAACAGCCACCTTTGGCTTTGAAATGAGTATAGAGAAAGTAGGAGAGTACAGAAAAGGGTTTGCTGTTAGTTGCCTCAGACAGCTGAGTCTCTGTTAAGAAGAGAAGGTGAGGTTTAGAGGTGGAAAGGTGATGTTCAACAGAGAGAAAGTTAGAGGAAAGACTGGGAATGTTGCAGAAATGAAGAAGGAGTCTGACAGTGGTTCTGGGCATGTAGAGTCATCACCGAGAAAGGGGCGGATACATACAGTAGCTATATTAATGCAATATATGAAAATAAATTGAAAGTTTTGATAGGAATGGGATATTTTAGTATGTTCAGTATCCTTAACAGTAGATCATCACTTCATAAGTCAAGTTCAGTTTTTAGAAAGCTCATACTGGTACACGTGACAGTGATGCACAAGAATATTACACACAATGGGTTACATAAGGACTCACATGGCCTGTTATAATTATATATATATATATATATATATATATATATATATATATATATATATATATATATATATCTTCTCTTATGTTTCCACATTAAGTAAGGTATATATATACTTTTTTTTTTATATGTCTGGCTCTGGTCAAAGGCTTGAATGGCTAGTCCCAAGGCCCAGTAGTCCTCCTACACACCTCCACATGTCATCACTTCAGCGTTAATACCCACCGTCCATATTGAATCCATGTTGGGGCTGTTTCATACAGGACTGGTGTACTGGGCATTTTTACATGTCGGCTGGTGTGGTGGTAGATATGAAAAGTTTGCTTTTATAAAATTCAAATCCTTAAACTGTTCCCTGTACCAGCCAGGATTCGATCCTGGATCTATTAGGCCTGCAGGCTGCATATATATATATACCTCGTGGGGGTAGGGGTTTTTTTTCAAGAATACTCCCCCAGTATCCCTGCTTGTCGTAACAGACGACTAAAAGGGTTGGCGGAGGGTTAGTGCCCCTCCCTGGAAAACAACTAACTAAAAAAACAAACAATAAGCCTCGGACAAGGACTGACCAAACGATGACGACTCAGGACCGGACAAAGGACTTGGTAATGGGTACTTGGAATGTAAGAGGAGCGAATGATGAGGTGAAAGAGAGAGAGATTGTCCAGGTGCTTGAGGGTGCGAAAGTGGATGTATGTAGAATAACTGAAACAAAATGGAGAGGAGAAAGTGTGAGAGAATGGAAGTATGGATAGGGTATATGTGCAGGAGTAGGTGAGAATGAGAGGGCGAAGGAAGGAGTATGTATAGTTGTGAGTAAAAGATGGAAGAAGAGCATAAGATAGTATGGATCAGTTGGGTCAAGGATTGTGTGGGTAAAGTTGAAAGTTGGAATACAAATGTGAGCGATTGTGTGTGTGTATGCGCCAACGCAAGATCGTACTAGAAGAGTGAGAGAAGAGTTCTGGACAAATGTAGAAGTGTGCATGGAAAAGTTTGGAAGGAATGAAAGAGTGTTTTTGATTGGTGATATGAATGGTAAAGTTGGGAATGTGAAGGTGGATGGAATAGTTGGTGAGTGGGGTGTGCCTGCTGAGATAGATGAGAATGGGAGTGCGTTAGTGGACATTTGTGCTGGGAGGGGGTTGGTGGTAGCCAATACCCTCTTCAGGCATAAAATGATCCACAGGTATACATGGCGAGTGATGAGAAGGGTGGGTGGTGAACTGAATGAAAGGAAGGCAATGATTGAGTATGTGTGTGTGGATGAAAGGATGCGAAGATGTGTAATGGATGCAAGAGTTTATAGAGGCTGGGGGAGTGGACTTTCTGACCACTACTTGGTGGTGGCCAGAATCAAGGTCCAATTAGAATGGAGAAATAGAAGAAGGGAAAGACAAGAGGAAGGAGTAGTTGCAAGGAGAGTGGAAAGGTTACAAGAGGATGAGAAAAAGGCAGAGTATAAGAGAGAAGTGGAGGAACGATTGGGCAAATATGAATTGGAGCAGATGGGAGACGTGGAAGGTGTGTGTAGCATATTTACAGAAGAAATATGTGCAGCATGTGATGTGGTGTGTGGAAGGAAGAGAAAACGGAGGGGGGTGCAAGGAACAGCGTGGTGGACTGAAGAGGTGAAACAGGCTGTGGCACAAAAGAAGAAAGCATACAATGAATGGATGAGAAATAGGGGCGTGGAAGAAGTTGAGAGGCGGAAGAGAGAGTTATATGTAGAAAGAGAGAGGTGAAAAGATTAGTAAGAGAGAGTAAGAAGAGAGTGGATGAGGAAGTTGGAAGGAATTTGAGTGTAAAGTGGAGGGACTGTAAGAAAATGTTCTGGAAAGAGGTGAAAAGAGTAAGACAGGGTGGAAGTGAAGTTAGCAGGGGAGTGAAAGATAAAAATGGTAGATTACTAGTGGAGAAGAGAGAAAAACTGAGCAGATGGAGAGAACACTTTAAGGAATTGTTGAACGTAGAGGATGGAAGTAATTCGAGTATAAGTGGCTGGGGAATGGCTGGGAGAAGGAGGGAGGTGAGAAGACAGGAAGAAATCAGTAGGATAGAAGTTGTGGAAGCAATGAAGAAAGTTAAATCTGGGAAAGCCCCAGGAATTGATGGAGTGTGTGGTGAAATGCTGAAGCATGGGGGAGAGATAGTAGTAGAATGGATATGGAAGATGTGCAGATTAGCCTGGGAGGAAGGTAGAGTCCCGGAGGATTGGAAGTCAGGTATAATTATTCCCTTGTACAAAGGAAAAGGGGAAAAAGAAGTGTGTGGTAATCATAGGGGCATTTGTCTTCTTAGTATAATAGGAAAAGTGTATGGTAGGATACTTATTGACAGAGTTAGAGAAAGAACAGAGAAATTAGTTGGAGAAGAACAGGGAGGCTTTAGGAAGGGAAGAGGTTGTGTAGATCAGATATTCATTCCTAGATCTTTAGTGGAAAAGTTTCTAGAGAAGGGAAAGAAGTTGTATGCGGCTTTCATGGATTTGGAGAAAGCATATGACAGGGTGGATAGACAAGGATTGTGGAAAGCGTTAAGAATATATGGAGTAGATGGGAAGTTGTTGAATGCTGTGAAGGGTATGTACGATGGTGCGAAGGCTGCAGTGCGTGTGGATGGTGAACTAAGTGAATTTTTCTCTTTGAAAGTTGGGTTGAAACAGGGATGTGTCATGTCTCCATGGTTGTTCAATCTGTACATGGATGGGGTAATAAAAGAGGTACAAGGTAGGGTAGTGGATGTTGGAGTGGCCCTGGTGAGAGAGGATAGTGTTTGGAAACTCCCTGTACTGTTGTTTGCAGATGATACTGTGTTGTTGAGTGAAGACGAGGGGGAGCTGCAAGGCTTGGTGGATGAGTTTGGGAGAGTGTGTAAGAAACGGAATCTGAAGGTGAATGTAGGGAAGAGTAAAGTGATGGTCTTTGAGAGAGGTGAAGTCAGTGAATGTACAGCGAGGTTGGATGGTGAGGAATTGGAAAATGTGAGTATGTTTAAGTACTTGGGTAGTGTGATGAGTAAGGATGGAGGTTTGGAGGGTGAAGTGCTTGAAAGGGTACAGCAGGGAAGAAAGGTTGCTGGTTCTTTGAAAGCAGTGATAAGAAACAGGGAAGTGAGCATGGAAGTGAAAAAGTTACTACATGACAGTATTGTGATACCAACTCTAACGTACGGAAGTGAAGCTTGGACGTTGTTGGAAGGACACAAGTCAAGAGTGAGAGCAGTGGAAATGAGTTATTTAAGAGGAGCCTGTGGAGTCACATGGAGAGATAGGCTGACGAATGAGGATATAAAGGAACGTTGTGGTGTTGATGTGGATGTGATAGGGAGCGTTATGAGGAACACACTGAGGTGGTTTGGCCATGTGGAGAGGATGGAGGGTGAAAGACTGACGAAGAGAGTGTATGTGAGTGAGGTGGAGGGGGGAAGAGGGTGGGGGAGGCCGAGGATGAGATGGAGGGATGGGGTAGAGAGGTATCTGAGAGAGGGGTGTGAGTTGGGAGCAGGGCAGTGAAATGGCGGGGGACAGGGCGACTTGGAGGCGATTTGTTTGTGGCCACCCCAAACGGGATTGAGGCGTCTGGCAATATATATATATATATATATATATATATATATATATATATATATATATATATATATATATATCTATATTTTTATATATATATATATTTATATATATATATCTATCTATCTATATATATATATATATATATATATATATATATATATAATATATATATATATATATATATATATATATATATATATATATATATATATATATTTGGCCTGATCGTGAAAATAGTGAAAATGAAAATAATATACATTGGACATTGGACTCATCATTTCTCCTATGTATAATGACATGATGATCAGAAATCTGAAGGTTATATCAAAACAAAAAAGAATCTAGCTTCCCAAAATTTCGTGTAAAGATTGTTATTTTGCATATCATGCAATTGAATTTTGTCTGGAAACCATATGCTTGTAGATTCGTTATTTCTAGTTTAGACGCATTATTCAGAACCAATAGGGAGCCTGTTGAAATGTAGGATATATACCTACTGTAAGACACGTCATCGTATATATTATGTATATCGAAAATATCTGTCAGAATATGATGTATTACCATCATCATACCACAATTAAAGAGATTCACAGTACAATTTGCAACAGCTTTGATATTCTTAATGAGTGTCAAAGAAAGAATTATATTTTTATCTAACCTCTGTATGATATATATTTTCAGTTTTCGTTAGTACCTATATTAATGTTTTTATTTTTCAGATGGCCGCCTCAGGAGGCTCTAATGTTAAGATGTATGCCAGGAAACAGACCTGAAATAAGCTGAGTGATTTTGTTGGCAGTGGGAAAGAGTTTAATCTTAGTGAAGTACCAACTTTGAGAGCAGTGATTCAGAGAGGGATTCTAATCAAGGAAGAGCTCATGATGGAAAAAGACAAAGTGAAGCAAAATATCAACGTGAAAGATATAGTGAGAGAGTTGGCTCCTCTCATTCTGAATCAGTGGAGAAAATCTAATGCCAACTTTTGCCTTCCAGTGGTTATTCAGGAAAAAAGCCTTGTTGCCAAAGTTGAAAGACTCTGGAAGCAAGTAAAGAACGTGGCCTGGGGACGGAGAAACAAGTCACAAAACGAGAAAGTGATAGGCATAATAGAAAGCTGCTGGATATCACCACCTGCAACTGCCCGATCATGCTATGCCAGGAGCCTGGTTCTGATTGCCCTGGCGAGGAGTGTCGGGTCAAGGCGCATATTAAGTGCTCCTGCCTCCAGGCCTGCAAGATCCCAGTGATTGAGTTGAAGTGGCTGCATGGTCAAAAGGCCAAGATAGGAGAGAAATCTAACATGATGATGGCAAGCGATGATAAATATGAATCTGAGTGCCAACATAAGGCAGCTAAAAGAAAAGCTGACGAAACTGAGGCAGTACTGAAGCGAAATAGGAAGCAAGGGGAGGAGAAGAACACGCTTCTGGAGCAGCACGAAGAGGCGAAACTATTCATGGCTGAGGGACAGGTAGAGGAATAGAAGGAGAAGTTGTACATACTGCCCGTAAGTGAGGAGAGGAAGGCGCAGGATGAAAGCAACAGACTTGTATATGACTTCCTGGAGCAGAGACTCGGATCGGCAGCCTACCTAGTGAAAGGGTACCTGAACAGGCCACGGCCCAGAAGGAACACCATGCCTGTGATGAACACGGCAAGAGCCAGCCTCAGGTGTGGTGTCTCCTCTACAGCAGCTGCTATTTTAGCCACAGAATTTCTCAAAGACCTCATCGCTGCTGGCACCTGTCCCCAGAGAAGTCTTAACTTGCTTGTGACCTCAACAAGCTGGACAGGGCTCGGAAAGCAACCATGGCGGCTGCCAGAGAGTGTGACAAAGATATGCACATCAAGATCATGGGGTTAACATATGACGGGAGGAGAGACATAAATACCAGAGCTATGGTTGCTGATGGATTAGGAAATCTGAAGATGAGAAAGGTAAATGAATACAATGAGACTGTCGCTGAGGAGCCCAGTGACAAATATCTTGTTCACTTTGTGTCCCAGGCTCCGAATCATCATGAAAAACCGGCTGAAAATCGCCCAGGCACTTAAAGATATTTTGGAGCAGCACGATTCCATAAACTCTCTCCAATTCCTGTTGGGTGACTCCACAAACCAACACATGGGTTGGAGAGGTGGAACACATGCCCATCTGGAGAAACTCCTTGGGAGGACGCTATCATGGGGTGTAAGCAACATCCATTCAAACGAGCTCCCTCTCTGGCACCTCATCACAACCATCGATGGTCCCACGAGCTAGAACAAGGGTTTATGGGGCCTGTTTGCTCCCTTCTCTCCAAAGCTGAGGAATTAGAGTACAATCCCAGCTTCAAGAGAATGACAGATGGTGAGGACGTCATCACAATACCAGAGGAAGTATTGGAGCATATGAGCACGGGTCAAAGACTGTGCTACGAGCTAGTGAAGGCTGTGAAGGCAAGCAGCCTCCCCTCTGCCTTGCAGGAAATGCAATGTGGAACCCTCTGCCATGCAAGATGGTTGACCGCTGGACAAAGGATCATCTTCTTATGGACCAGGAAACATGACCTAAATGGGCCCAGCCTCAAAGCTCTTGAAACATTTGTCAAGTTCTGTTTGGAGTATTACTTCAAGCTCTACTTCGACATAAGGGTCAAGCACCCGATAGTGGAAGCTCCTTACAACATTCTCACCAGTCTAAGGTTGCTCAAAAATCAATCTAAGGTATGTGGCGCTGTCATTCCCTACATCAAGACTGGAGCCTGGTATTCCCATTCTGAGTGTATCCTCCTCTCTCTACTCTCCAGCTCTGACTACAAGGACCGAAAATTTGCTGTCGACAAGATTCTGTTACTGATAGGCGAAAGTGAGTATGGCGATGCTAGTGTCAGACCAAGAGTCACTCCAAAACTGAACTTATCGGTGACAAATCTGACCAACCTCATCACCTGGCAGCCAGGGCAAATGTATGAGCCAATCTTTACCTGCTCTTTGAGCAGGGCAGAGATCAAGGATATTCTGGATAAATCCTATGATGATCCCAAGATTACCAGCCACACCCAGTCCACTGATCGGTGCATCAAGCTGGTCACAGAGGCAACGGGCGCTCTGTGCGGACAGGAGGCAAGAGATGGCTCCATGAGAGCGAGACTCCAGCAAAGAGAGGGCATGCCCTGCTTCACTACCAAAAAACACATCCTAGCCACGTTCTAACTCTTCTTCAGTTTTTTACTTGTTATGGCTCAACTGTTTTGATTGCTTTTCGTTGTTTGTGTTTGAGGTTTAAGATGGAGCAGCCAAGACTGTTCCTTTCAAATACATTCTGGCAGATTATGTCTCGAGTAAATGCTAGTTTCACTACATTCACTGCTCATAATTAAATGATGAGAGTGGTCAATTGCATCATATATATTGTTTCAATGATTTGTCTGGACAAAGCAGCTCAGAAATATATATATATATATATATATATATATATATATATATATATATATATATATATAAAGAGAGAGAGGGGGAGAGGTGTGTGTGTGTGTGTGTGTGTGTGTGTGTGTATTTACCTACTTGTATTTACCTATTTGTAGTATACAGGAATTGAGCAATGCTCGTGTTGTCCTGTCTCCATATCCACATTTATCTAGTCTATCTTTGCACACATGAATGTTTTTCTCCTGCACAACCTTTTCGTCTAAGTCGTTCCAAATACTTATGTATTTACCTAATATACCTAATTGTGATGTACACGAAATGTGCTATGCTCGTGGGTTCCCGTCGCTGTTTCTCAGTAAGTGAAATTTAGCTTTAAACTCGTTTAAGTTTTTAGATTGGACGATCTCTTTTTCCAGGCTATTCCATAAGTCTATACTTCTGTAAGGAAAGCTATTTTTCTTGATATCCTTCAAGCAGCTTGACTTTTTCAATTTCATTCCGTGTCCTCTTGTTGCTCTCTTATCCAATAAAAACAGATCTCGGTCAATTTTATCTACTCCCACCATGGTCCTGAACACTGCAATCATGTCTCCCCTCTTTCTCCTTTCCTCTAAAGAAGGCAAATCCAGCTTTTCCAGCCTCTCTCTGTATGACAGATCTGCCAGACTGGGGACATCTTGGTTGCTGTTCTTTGTATTCTCTCTATCTTGTTTATATCTTTCTTTTTGTGTGGGGACCACACTACCGCTGCATATTCTAACCTGGGGCGGATTTCATCATCTCCTCATCCATATAATGAAATGCTACTCTTATGTTAGTTAAGAGTTTATACGTCCCTCTAACTATCTTGTTAATGTGTTTTTCAGGTGACAAACTATCTTGGACCAGCACTCCCAAATCTTTCTCTTCTATCATTTTTGTGATTAATTCATTACCCAACAAATAATTCAGTGATGCCCTCCTAGTACTTTACCCATTTCCAATATTTTACATTTCTTTACATTAAATTTCATTTCCCATGTCCGGCTCCAATCATGTATCCTATCCAGATCCTCCTGCAGCATTTTACAATCCTCCTCAACCTCTACCTTCCTCAAAATCTTTACATCATCAGCAAACAGACTTGCATAACTGTTCACTCCATCTACCATATCATTTACGTAAATCAGGAACATTACTGACGCCAACACCGAGCCTTGAGGGACTCCACTAGTTACTTCCCTCCATCCAGACATCCTATCCTTTATTACTGTCCTCATTTGTCTGTTTCTCAAAAAGTCTCTCATCCATTCCAGGAGTTTCCCATTCAATCCTCCTATATATTCTAGTTTCCACATTAGTCTCTTATGAGGTACCTTGTCGGAGGCCTTCTCTAAGTCTAAGTACACACAATCCACCCAACCGTCTCTCTCCTGTCCACGTCAATCGCTTTTGAGTAAAAGCTCAACAATTTGGAAACACATGACCTTCCACTTCTGAATCCAAACTGTCATTCAGCCAAAATATTCATCATTTCTAGATATTTTATCCATCTGTCTTTCAGGATTCTCTCACACAATTTTGCGACCATGCTCGTTAGACACACTGGTCTATAATTCAGGGGTTCTTCCCTGTTTCCTCCCTTATAAATTGGTACCACATTTGCCCTCTTCCATTCTTGTGGCACTTTCCCCTCTTCCAGATAACACACGATTAAACTGTGAATTTTATCCGCCAGTTGTTCTCTGCATTCCTTCAGTACCCAATTAGAAATTCCATCAGGTCCTGGGGCTTTCCTTACATCTTGAGTTTCCAGTGATTTATCACTTCCAGTACCTCAGCTTTTATATCTTTTATCACCGGTATATTTCTAATCACTCCCTCCCCTTCCACAAACTCTTTTTCATCAGTGAAAACCGTTTGGAAACATTTGTTCATTATTTCAGATTCACAGTTATCGGTCCAGACAAATTTAACTCCCTTTTTCAGTAGGTCTGTAAGTGGTGAATCAAGAATTGAAAAGTCAAGAACAAATCTCCTGTAATAACCTACCATTCTCAAAAATCTTTGTAGCTCTTTCCTACTTTTAGGTCTGGGAAGATCACTTATAACCTGAACCTTAGCTCCTGGTGGTGCAACATGTCCATCACCAATTACGTACCCAAGGTACTGAACTGTAGCTTGACCAAACTCACACTTTGATAAATTAGCTACAAGATTAGCCTGAACCAAACGCTCAAGAAATTTACTGACATGGCATAGGTGATCTTTCCAGTTGTCACTGAAGATTAATACATCATCAATATAAACAACACACCCTGCCAAACCCTCTGTTACAACATTCATGAGCTTCTGAAAAGTGGCTGGTGCATTCTTCATACCATATGGCATTACAGAACATGCAGAAGTCTTTCCTGGTGTTACAAAACATGAGCTCTCCCTAGCACGTTCAGTCATAGGTACTTGCCAGTATCCCTTTAACAAATCAAACTTACTTATGTACCTAGCCTTTCCGATCTTGTCTATGCAATCTTCCACGCGAGGGAGAGGGTAAGTGTCTGTTTTGGTTATCTGATTAACACCTCTGTAGTCAATGCAAAGCCGCTGTGACCCACATGGCTTAAGGACTAGAGTGACAGGACAACTCCACTTGCTCTGACAGGGCTCAATCATCTTGTGGTCCAACAGGTAGCCAAGCTCCTTCTGCATGAGAGGAACTTTCACTGGGTTCACACGGTAAGGAGGCAGTTTAATTGGCTTTGCGTCTCCAACATCGACATCATGCATCAACACAGTGGTTCTTCCTGGATTGGCATGGAACACTTGCGGGTACTCCTGCAGTAATGCCGAAAACTCCTGCCTTTCCTCGGGAGCTAGATGAGAAAGCTTAGTCTGGAGATCATTCATGATATCAGGATTCTTCCCCAAACTATCACTCAGGCTCATACTGCATGGGAGAACTTCACTTGCAGACTCGGGTGGAACAGCTACAGTGCAGACTGGGTTATTTTCGTCCCGCCTGTGATATAAGTTTAGCATGTTGATGTGACAAAGTTGCTTGTTCTTTCTACGATCTGGTGTGGCGATGAAATAGTTGACATCACTGAGTTTCTTCTCCACGAAATAAGGACCACTAAACTTGGCTTGAAGAGGTTGCCCATGCACCGGTAGCAGAATCAAAACCTGATCTCCTGGCAGAAAGTGGCGTAACCTGGACTTCTTATCATACCAAGTCTTCATCTTCTCCTGAGCAGCTCCTAAATTCTCTCTCACCAGCTGTAAAGCAGTGGACAGCCGTTCTTTGAACTTCATCACATACTCCAGCAGGTTGACATCATCTTCCTCCGACAGCCAGTATTCCTTGAGTAGCTTAAGGGGTCCTCTTACTTCATGGCCAAACAGTAGTTCAAAGGGTGAGAAGCCCAGTGATTCATTTGGAGATTCTCTTGCGGCAAATACAACGAATGGAAGACCTTTATCCCAGTCTTTCTGATGTTCCAAACAGTATTTCTTGAACATCGATTTGAGTGTTTGATGATATCTCTCCAACGCTCCTTGGGTCCGGGGATGGTAAGCTGAAGACGTGATCTGGGTGATGCCCAACTCTTTCAGAGACTGCTTGAAAACATTTGACATGAAATTACTTCCCCGGTCTGACTGTACCTCCTTGCGCAGACCAAACTTGGTGAAGAACCCCAGCATTTCCTTATCCACGTTCTTTGCTGAGATATTTCTAAGTGGAATGGCTTCAGGAAAACGAGTAGCCATATCAATCAGGGTCAACACATAAGAAAATCCTGAAGAAGTCTTAGGAAGAGGGCCCACAATATCCACCAACACACGGATGAATGGCGCCTCAAAAGGAGGAATGGGAACTAGAGGTGCAACCTTTTCGGTCTGATTACACTTCCCCACAACTTGACAGGTGTGACAAGACTTACAATACCAGGAAACATCTCTGAAGATACATGGCCAGTAGAAGTGTTTCAAAATGCGTGCCACAGTCTTCCTCACTCCAAGGTGTCCTGCCAAACTGGAATCATGAGCCACTCTAATGATATCCTGCCTACAAACACGAGGGATGACAACTTGATGTACAACCTCCCATTCACAGTCAGCTGATGCTGTTGGGGGTCTCCACTTCCTCATAAGTACTCCTGACTTTATATAATAACAAGTAGAAGCACCAGCTGACTCTTCCTCACTGCAAGCAGAGTTAGCTAGACCTTTCAACTCAGGGTCAGCAACCTGCAACTCAACCAACTCTTGACGAGACAAATTATCAGCACTATGGGGTACTGCCTCATCTGGTGAGTGGTCCAAATTAGCAAGAAAAGTGTCAGCTTGGATAACATCATCATCATCCTTATCCTCTAAGTCACCAGTAACTTTAGACTTAGCCCTAGTGACAGCACATGCAGAGAACACATCAGGGACATCACAATCCTGGGTCGTAGCCACTGGCTCACTAGACAACTGAGGAGCTGGACACACTTGACTTCCACCCATATCATTTCCAAGTAAGAAGATTACACCTGACATTGGGAGTGTCTCAACCAACCCAACCATAACGGAACCATTAACCAAACCAGAGTCTAAATTCACTCTGCACAAAGGGACAGAGAAGTAATTATTCCCTACACCTTGTAAGATTACAGTTTGATCAGAGGAATTGACATTAGAGCCTAGAACACTGGTCAGCATAAGGAATTGGGAAGCACCTGTATGACGATATATTTTAACTGATTTCCTGTCATTACTGACCAGAGGACTAACAAAACCATCAGACAGGAAATTAGCACATGATCTCTTGGGAGTGTCACCCACGTTACTGCTCAAAAGAGGAGCTTCATCATGAGAATTTAATTTACCCCTCAAAGCAGGTTCACTTAACTCGGTTAAAGAATTCTGGGAACTCTCAAGGGTGGACACTAGATCAATTGACTGAATATTTAAAGACTCCTTTTTGTTCATATCACGCTGTCTCCTGAACCATTTCTCCGTAGTATGACCAAGCTTACTACAATAAGTACATTTACTTTTCTGAAATCTAGAGGTGGAGCTGGTATTTACTTCCTGAGAAACATCATCTTTATTCTCTTTCCTGTTACCTGTACTCTGAGTAGAGGCAACGTACTTACTCTCAGCTTTCCTCTTTTCTTTAGAATATCTCTTGTGAGTGAGAACATATTCATCAGCTAAAACTGCAGCATCAGACAAATTATCTATTCTGTTCTCATCAAGATATAGGCTTACATCTTTATTAATACACCTTTTCAAGTCCTCCAGTAAAATCATCTGCTTAAATTTATCATAATCAGAATTTACATTCTTAGAATTTAACCACTGCTCTAACAGATCTTCTTTCATTTTTGCATACTCAACATGGGATTGCTTATCTTGCTTATAAGTTGTCCTAAATTTTACTCTATAGGCTTCAGGAACAAGCTCATAGGCCTTAAGAATCAAGCTCTTAACTACATCATAATTATCAGATTGATCCTGAGGCAAAGATGCATAAGTTACTTGAGCTTTACCGGTGAGAACAGTGAAGGAGTACTGGCCAATAATTTTTGGGCCAATTAAAACCTGTAGCTATCCTCTCAAACAACTGAAAATACTTTGTTAAATCAGATTCATTAAAAGGAGGGACAAGTTTAACATTTTTAGCCACATCAAAATCATCAGAGCTAGATGATCCAGTTCCACTTTGTTTCATGCGATACTCATGGTCTGCCTGAATCTTGGCAATTTCAATTTGTGCCTGTGCCTCCTTAGAACGTGCCTGAAACTCAGCCTCCTTAGCACGAGCCTCCTGCAGGGCTAGCTGTAACTTAGCTATTTCAATCTGCATTTGCTCATCTGGAGGAGTTACATTAAACAAGCTTTCATTAATCATGTCAACAATTTGATCTTTAGAATGATGAGAGCGAACAGCAATTCCCAATTGTTGAGCAACAAGCTTAAGTTCATTCTTTGTTCTGTTTTCTACATCACACACTGTTTGCACATTTGACAAAAAATCTTTGGCTTCATCAAGAGTAGTAATAGTAGACATCATGAATAAATCACAGTCACAAAATATCAAGTAATATCCTTATAATATCCTGAATATCCTGGCGAGGTCGCCAAATTTATGTTACGGAACAGAGATAGATAATGAACACTTCAAGTGAGAACACCAAAATCACTACTGTCCTGCAAAGTTCCAGGTTCAAAACAAAAGAGTTAGGTAAAATTACAAGTTAAAGTTTAATGCACAAACTAACAACTAAACATTCAGGACTCATAAGGATAATGTAATGGCAAAAAACAGGTTAAATATATGGTTAACTGCAATAGCCTCTATTAACACGAAATTAGTAAGAGTAAATTTATCTAAGTCAGCCCTGATAAAATGAGAAAACCGGATAATGCTCAGTTAATGCAAGATATATTATTACAGATACAAAATATTATTACTACTGGCTGACAGTAAAAACCCTACATTAATCACAAAAACCTCACCAGGCCTACGAATTAACACCTTATGCTATACAGTACAAGAAAAATGTAATAACACTTATACTCAAATTACACAGCTGCTAGATGGTTGGAGACTTCCTGAGCACTCACAAAAATAATAACAACTGTACAGGGGAGGACAGAGATGTGAACAAAATGAGTAGATCTAAGTGGCAATTAATGCAGAGACTGAGCTCATTATATAGGGGCCGGCAGAGCTTGATACAACTTGTAAGAAGGACGCGCAAATGAAGCCATAGGGGACAAAGAGTTGACACTCCTGCTCTGAACAACAGAAAGAACGACTTACTCTACTATAAGGGGGAGAAGGGGGGAGTGAGGTAAAACACGTTAGCCTGGTCACTATGGAAGCCACGAGGCGAATCGTGTTAAAACATGCAGCATACTGTACGTTAGAATTTTACAAAGGATGATGAAATCATAGGCTATGTAACAATATATATGTACACATCCTAACTCAGTCACACAAGATTCACACTGTGGTGTGTGTGCTATCTTGCTACAGGAGAAAATCACTATTGCCAATGAGCTTAAAAACCTCGTATTTACGTTAATAGAGGCAAGCTTGAGGGAAAAAACTCCGTGACGACGGTGAAAATCCTGTACTCAGGTCAAACTGAGTGAAAGTTTGCTACATTTACACTGACAACTAATTGTTGTGTAGCGTGGTGTATGTGATACACGGTGTAGGTGTGACAGTTGTAGTGTAACTGTACCTACGTGTAAAATGATACAATAGATATTAATGATATGGCGACGACGAAGGCAGAGGAGAAGAGGCGGCAGCATGCAGCAGAGGATCAGCTGGCCCGCACAGCAAAACTGCTACACCCATCGCTGTACCTGCAAAATCAATTAAGGTGGAGCATCAAAAGTGTCAATGAGACAAAAATTCTTATTACATTACAATTACTCTCTCTGCCTAGCAATCAGTACATGCTACGAAAGGTACGCTGTAGCTGAAAAATACGAGTGACAGCCTAAGCTTCGTACATTCGAGGTCGCCATTAATTTATTAGGTACATTATTAACCAGGAAACGTAGTCCCTGGATGCCGTTGGTCTCAAGGACTCGTGTAGTTCACTGGTTAAACTTAACTCTACACTTACAATTAGTGTCAGCAAGCTGAGAATCCTTATGCAAACTCGAGCTCGTGTGTCCTCAGACACAGCCTCGGACTGCACATGGGTCCTCAACCTCCCCCTTAACCTTGTGCCTATACTGATATCGGGCAACTGAAAATCCTTGTGCAAACTCGGGCTCGTGTGTCCGCAGACACAGCCTCGGGTCGCCTCTGCGGGGTTCTCTCTCGAACTTCCCCCTTAACCTACAGTACTTATATTAATATCGGGGAACTGAGAATCCTTGTGCAAACTCGGGCTCGTGTGTCCTCAGACACAGCCTCGGACTGTCCCCCTTTAGGCTTGAGTACACATGTATATACAATATCGGGGCAGCTGAGAATCCTTACGCAAACTAGAGCTCGTGTGTCTGCAGACACAGCCTCGGGTCACCTCTGCAGGTTCTCGAACTTTCCCCTTAACTTACGGTACATATGTATGTACAGGCCCTGGACATGTGTCCTGTGGGGCCAATGGGCGAGACGTCAGGTCTGCACCCACTTCACCACTACCCTGTCTCTCAACTGACTCAGAGATTACGGGTATGGTTACAAACGGCACAGGAGGGACATGCCCCTGACTGGTGTTACATGGACACACATTGCAGGAACGCACAAAACTATCTATGTCTCGTCCCATCCCTGGCCAGAAAAAATCAGCTCGGATACGGCCCTGGGTCTTCCTTTTGCCCATGTGACCTCCTGAGGCTGAACAATGACCCCATTGTAACACTGCTAGGCGGTACTTGGCGGGAATGACAAACTGCAGTCGAACCTTGCCCTCGGGTGTTCGTGACTCACTGTAGAGCCGTCCTTGTTTACGAAGGAACTTGGCTCGACCTCCCCGTGAATATTTTATCACTCTACCCTTTTGTTTCTTTCGCACGGCAGCAAGTGTCAGGTCAGAATGTTGTTCTTGAACAACAATTTGACTACACATCAGATCTTGCGGCGATTCAATGGTCACAGGGGTGACACAGTCTGGAGCCCCAGCGATGGCTCGTATTTCTGCAGCTGAAGTCTGAGTAGCGTCATCTTTGGTGCAAGTATCCTTGACACCGGGAATATTGCCTACGATTAGGTCAAATAAAGGTTCTGGCATGACAACTGCGAGTGTCGTACCAGTATAAAATGGAGATGCCACCTGGATACATGCCTCAAGGAACAATCTCACTGATCCATCAATAAGGTTTGCATGGATCTGCTTACCCGTGCACTTGTCGGGCCAAACTAAACTTTGCTTGACAGAGCAACCTGAGGAACCATTATCTCTCAGGACATTTACAGAAACACCTCCCACAAACCCTGGTTGAACAAGGAAGGCACTGTCACCTGTGGGAGGGCCTGTGGAGGAAGCAGCTAGCCACTCATGAGGCTGCTGAATAATTAATGCAGCAAACATGGTGCCTTGTGAATTAGATACTTCAGGGGTCGTACTCACTGCCTGTGGAGATGGAACATTGGCCATCTGTGGAGGGGGGTTCACTGTCACTGTGGTACTAGTGAACTGTAGGGGAGTACCCGTACTGGCAGGGACGTGACCACCGTGCTGCTGCTGAGGAATGAAGGCTGCGTTCACTTCCTGCCTCCTATTCACTTGAGCTGGTGGTGAAAAGGACAGTCCCGACGGTCGGTTGTGTGGCTGATACTGCTGCTGGTTAGGGTACTTGTTGTACCTCTTCCAATCAGGCTTCTGAGTGTTTTGCCCCTGGTCCTTCCACTGCGGTTTTGGACCTTGGCCATTATTCTGAGAACGGCCTTGGTGCTGGGATTCAGTCTGAAACGGCTTCCCAGACTTGGCAGTATCTTTTCTGCTGTTCCAGGTGTTTTGCTTACGAGTTTGGTACCTGTAAGCAGTGAAGAATGCATCAGCCTTTTCCACCATTTGGCTGGCATCTTTCACCTGGCAGATCTTAAGCTGTGCTATGAGCTCAGCAGGCCACGACCTCTCTAGCTGGGTGTGCAGCATAAGGTCAATTATCCCCTCACATGTGGAAGGAATTTCATCTTTCTCCATCCACTCATTTAAGTAAGCAGTAAGCCGGTCAAGAAACTGGACAGCAGTCTCTTTTTCCTGTAAATGCGCCCGCATGAACTGACTCTTGGCGTCGTCAACTGTGAGACCGTACACTTTGACGAGTGCGGCCTTCATCATCTCATACATGAGATTGTCTCCACGAATTCTGTGGAGAATATCGAGGGCAGGGCCCTCAAATAGGCTAAGAAACTGAAGCCACTTAGCTGCATCATCCAGTTGGTAAAGTTGAGCCATGTCTTCAAAACGAGCTATGTATGGCTCGATTCGCTCGCCATCTTTGTATGGGGGAAGCTTGATGTGTGGGGTCGCCATTACATGTGCAGGGAGAACGCTCGTGGAGCTTGGATCAACTGCACCAGATGTGTCTGAAGCCAAGGAATATCGCTTGAGCTTCAGCATTTCATATTCGTGTTTTTCGCGTGCTTCTCGCTCGGCACGTTCATGTTCTCATTGTTCACGCTCGTATTCACGTTCTCTCTCACGTTGTTCTAACTTATGTTGACGTTCTCTCTCGTGTTGTTCTAACTCGAGTTCACGTTGTTTTTGCTCGTGTTCGCGTTGTTGTCGCTCTTGTTCTAACTCAAGTTCATGTTGTTTTTGTTCGTGTTCGCGCTGTTCTCGCTCGTGTTCGCTTTGGATTCTACGCTCTTCACGAGCATCTTTCTCACGTTCTTGCTCGTAATTAAACCGAGAGAGGACGAACTTCTTGATTTCAGTTGGGTCCGTAAGACCCATATCTTTGACTTCCTGTACATAGACACTGGTTGACATGATGCTAACTCAATTTAAGTACTAGCGACTCAGTACTGATTGCAATTTTTTCAGAGAAAGATGTCAATAATTGAGAATAAAGAATTTAGGCACAGGTTAGTGGTGACCAGTTTTATCTCATTAAACTGGTAAAGAAAGAAAATTAAACAAACAACTGACTGTGAAAACTATTATGTAAATTAATAAAAATGAATCAATAATCACCAGTAAGGTAGTGCCTATAGACTTTAAAAATAAATACCTAAATGTGAACGAGTGAGTATTATCTCGTGAATAGTTTTAGAGCTAGGAGTTGATATCCTGGAATGAGTTTGCCAATTGTCGCAGGGTTTTTAAGATTATACAATATTGAAGGATGATTTCCAATTATACTGAAGAGCAGGGACAATGAATTGTCTTGCTAAATCAAGCAATGATTACTTTATGCCGGCTTGCTTCGCTGATTCTCTCAGAACGAGAATTTATAAACTTTCTCAACAGTACACAGCAGAGACTAATTACTCACAATTGCTGTTTATTAATACTGTTAGCCTCTGGAGAAAGTGACTTCACCCCTGACAATAAATAACTAATACTATTAATGATATCAGGTTCTTGCTGATGCATTAACTCCTAGAAGGCACAACGGATTTTAAGCTTAATACAACAAGACTGGCCTAAGTACCAGTTATGAATAGCGAAGCGTTTATGCAAGCTAGGAGCTATAAGGGAAATAAGCTTAATTATAGAGAAATGAAACACGAGTTTACATTACATTAAGCTCAAAGAAAAAGAACTGTTAAATTTATTGATTACAAAGGAATAAATTTAACGTTACATTTCAAAGTGAATTCAAAATAAAGAGATCGCACTCACTCGCTCACTCAGAAGCTAAACTCTTAAACCTAGGAAAATACGAAAAGGAAATACTGGTCAGAGAATGGACTAAGTGGATGACTGGGTGTCGTCACTGAGGAAGAACACTGCACTAGCTGTCTCTCGCCAATCACGGCGACGGTGGGAACTAGGTGTCGTTATTGAGGAAGAACACTGCCGCACACAACCTGCCTCTGTGGCGCTCGAATCTTGACTGACTAACTCGTGGGAAAGAAGGGAGCGCTGTGGCCGCCTTTCTAACGGCTAAAATGAGCGAAACACGCCCAAAACAAATCGCTCAGTGGAATCGCTAATGTCTCACACAAAGACGATCACTTATGACAGTGGAAAATTGATTTGAAAAGACTCCCGATCGAATGAGCGGTTAACTGAACGATAACTGGGATTCCATTAGAGTTCGCGGTTTCCCACAAAAGCCAATGTCACTAGCCGACTCGTGACATTCACTAATTCTCATAATCAATGTTTTAACCAGATCCATGACATCAGTATTTCTATCAAATCCTGGAAATTCGAGTCCCTCAATGTTTACATTATCGGCCATGTTTGAGGTTGGTTAAAGTACCAAAAACAGCTGTTACCGAAAATACTACAAACATTCATGTATATTCTTGGCAATAAATCTTTACATTTTTGGTACTCTATATTAACTTACAGTATTTTAAACTTAAAACAAGACCATAGGAGACAGGACAAACATAATTCCTGAAAACTACTTAAGGTTTGCAGCGGTGGCTGGACCTGGGCCTGGGAGCAGTCAAGAGACGTCCGTTTCCTGTGGCTGTGTGTGTGTGTGTGTATATATATATATATATATATATATATATATATATGCTACATTGACGATTAATCAAGTTACACTCAACAGTAGATTATGGAGGAATTACAGCAGTATCGTGAGAGATTATTAGTTCTGATTAATGATCACAGAAGTATATGGGTGTCCACTCGTCTTTACACAAATCAACAATATACTGTGAGAGTGGATTGTACAGTGGTTTGTTTTAGTCATTATAATCTCACTGAATTTTCTCTCTAGTGTCAGTTACAAGTACCTTTCCTCTCACCTTCACATTGAAGAAAAGACAAAAACTTTATTCGCCACAACTTTTCCTCAGTGATTTTCTGCACATCACCGGGTCGTATCAGCAGACAATTTGAGTTCTGAATATTACTCAACACCATTTCCATACTAATTTAGCCTGTTTGTGCTTAATGTCACAAGGTAGGTGTATAAAAGTAATTTTCATTGTTTTCATGTCTTATGTCGTAACTTAAATTTATGGGATCATTTATCCATATAATTAACACAACAATGTAGAGGGAGAAAAAAAATCATTATTAATATAAATCCTGGCACAGTGAATGTAATAACAAAAAACTACATATAGGATGAGGGCTCAGAAACAGTGACAAAGGAAATGAGATATCTGGACTATTGTATATTTACAAGGAATAGTTGTGATAGGGGAGATATTAAAGAAAAACGTAAGCAAAGAAGGAAAGTTTAGACGAACACGAATATAAGAGATCAAACGGTCGTACAGGCGAGTGGCATAAAGTCGTGAGGCAGAAGAAGGAATTTAGAGTACTAGAATAATGTACTAAGAGTGTCACTGTGAGGTAGAAGGAAAGGAATTAGTTGGAAGAGACGAGACTGACTGCAAAACGAACATATGACAATACTGAAAAGAAAAGAAAAGTTGTTTCTAGTAGATGGTATACTATTGAGAGAGAGGAAAAAAAAAAAAGAAAATTAAAGCGAGAGTGAGTCCATCGTAAAATCAGGTAAAATTTGACATTGGGATAAGGTCTATGGTAACATGGCAATTGATAATTTTTTAATTTGCAATACAAATTATTGGAGAGCGATATACACTACTACTGTGATAACACTGACCCTATCACTTCCTTAAGACATTTAAAAAATTGTATAATTGCATACCTATTTCACTCAAATCTATAGCAATGCTACCAAGTAACAGGGGAGCCATAATATATGTATTAATACCAGCTAGTAACAAAGATGTTGCCTACACTCTGCACAATGTCTTAAAATGCTAAAATAACGTAAGAGGTCGAAGATATGATCATGAAGAGAACATGGTTGTGACTAAATGACACCAATGATGTTACTGTGGTGATACACAAGAAACTGGAGATTTGTGCGCAGAACATAACTTTGAACGATAGTCATTAGCAGGAGAGGAAGGTTGTAGTGCCTCTGAATGAGAAGGAGAATCTGAAGGAGTATCAGAAGATGGAATAGAAGATGGAGTATTTCCGAGTGACTCCTCCAACACTATGCCCCTCTGGGCACGCGTCAGATCATCTGCATTGCATCCATTTGGTATCGGAGATAGATAGATCCTTCATTTAAAATTTGTTACCCCTACGAAAGATGACACGGAAAGGACCCAGAAATTTACCGTCAAGTGGTCCAAGGCAAACCTAAACCAACTACATGGATGGTAACATTGAAGGCAGCTGTGTGTTGCTTACATACCATTTCAGCATTTGAGAGGACGAAATTATTCTGAATGTACTTATGACTTTTCTGAAAATCTGAGAGGTGAATTTTGGCAAAATCATCATAACTGTAGACCGGATCAGGCTTAGACTGTAATAAAGAATAGGGTACCCTCTTGTCAGAGCCACAGATGACAAAGAATGGAGTTTCACCAAATGACATATTCTGTGATCCATTAATCGATATAGCTACTTGCGGAATCCACTCATCCCAGGTAGAGCTCTGATCTCCCAGAATGTGGCATAGGCATTCCATGATTTTTCGATTCTGGCACTCCAAGATGCCATAGGAGCCTGGATGACGGGCAACATCACATGTAGGCTACTAATTCTATTGTGACGGAAAACTTCTTCGAACACTGAATTGATGTCAACCATATCTTGATACCTTGAAGGTTTCATGTTGATAGCTCAAGCCGTTCATGAAATATAATGGTGCTTAAGATGGGCAATAAAAACTAGTTGACCTTTGGCAGCCAATTTGGTAACCTTGACCTTGATCTCGAATGCACATTTTCGAATCGGCCATGATTTCGGCCATATCTTGATACTCTGAAGGTTTCATGTTGATAGCTCAAGTCTTTCATGAGATATAATTGGAACAGATACACACAGTCACACACACACACTCTGACAGACACACAGAGGCAGACAAAAACATTATCGCTCTGCCTTCTAAAGGAGGGTAATAACAAAATCACGGGTAACACTACTAGCAGATTTGTCACGCAGTGGAACCAATACTATGAACTGGGATAAATGGTAAACTACCATTAACAGATAAATGAAGCCAGATTCCATTCCTGGTAATTTTAGAAGATCAAGGCAGTTTGCCATGGCCTCGATAGTATAGGATATTGCAATATAGATGCTGGCTGACCAGTAGATCCTTTATAACAAGCACAACATAGGCATGTACCACAATGAGCTTCTATACCCTTTCACATAATGAGCCAATAATGTGAAAGACGTGCCTGTTGTAAGCATCTGTCCTTACCTAGGTGCAACACGTGAGGGGTGTCATGGATTAAATGGAGTGCAGCAGGAAGTAACCCACCACATGCCGGCTATTTTTAGCCCTATGAGTCACCCCAGTGCCGGTCATTTTTCGACCTTTATTTAGGCTAAAATGATAGATTTTGATGTGGAAACAACGAATTTCGCCATTAAAATGCTCACCGAGGCTCGGAAATGAGTTTTATTAAGTCCTGCATACTCATGTACTGGTATAGCCGCTCTCTCACGCTCACCACTTGCAGTCAACAAGAGTTCCACCTGGACCACCTAGTCGCGGGATATGGCTAACGTGGCAACAACGCGTGTGTGTGTGTTCGTGTGTACATGCCCGAGAATTTATCAAATCATCAAGCTTCATTCTCTGTGCTATTTTATATTATTATTTGGTCATTGTATTATGCTGTGATATTGGCTAATAAATACTGCGTGATTGATATAATGAGCTGTGCACTATGCTGTTTATAAAGTCTGATTTATATTAAATAATTCTTTTATCTTGTAGCGTGAACCACGATACAGGATGAGTTGTGGTTCAGAAACAGTGAGCAAGTTCACCCATAAATGACGTGATGTTTCTGGACCACAACTCAACCTGTATCGTGGTTCACGCCACAAGATAAGAATTATTTTATATTAATCAGACTTTATAAACAGCATAGTGTACAGCTCATTATACCAATCACACAGTATTCATTAGCCAATATCACAGCATAATACAATGAAAACATAATAATATAATATGGCAAAGAGGATGAAGCTTGATGATTCGAAAAATTCTCGGGCATGTACACACGAACACACACACACACACGTGCTGTTGCCATGTCAACCATATCCCGCGACAAGGTGGTCCAGGTGGAACTCTTGTTGACTGTAGGTGAGAGCAAGCCGTTTTCTATGTAAGGTATACTCAGGTATTTATGCTGGGAAGGTATAGCAATGTTCAGTACACTTTTCAGATTACCTATTACTTCAGCATCTGTCACAATTTGTGTCTTTCTCACTGTGATTGCATGATCTTACACTTACTTGAAGACAGGTTCAACTTGACTTCATTACGTACGGTCCTGGGCCCAGATTCTACAAACCGTCACAGCTAAGTCCGTCGTACATATCTAAACAAAATGGCGCATTTTAGACATAACTCCGTCAGAAACTCGTATGGTCGACCATAAACTCCTATGGACGACCATAATAAGACGCGCGATGGTATGTTCGGGTTCACCCTGTCTTAACGCCGCCTATGACCGTCAGAAGTGTGTCAACATGGCCGCACCACAGCAAGCAGATCCCCAGCTGAGGAATATTTTCCGAAGAAGGGACGTGCTTAACGAGCTCAGTGATGCTGAGCTTATCAAGAGATACCGGCTAGACAGGGACGGTATTTTGTATGTCACCAATCTTGTGAGAGACGCCTTATCGAATGACACCAAGAGGAGAAACCCACTCACCCCGGAGCTTAAGGTCATCATAACACTACGTTATCTTGCTACCGGAAAAATGCAAATGTGCAGAGTTTGAGCTTTACAGTACTTGTAGGGCTAGCCCCAGCAGGTTAGGTTAATTATGGACGTCTAAAAAATATTAAATAATAAATAATTAAATATAATAAAATAATAATAATGGGATAGGTAAAGTTTAGACTGGTCGAAAAATAATACTTTAGGTTAAGGTTAGTGTAAAAAAATATGAAAATATTAAATAAACCAGAAACAAATTATAGAAATATATAACTCAACCTAACCCAGATGAACTGGTTATTGTCCCATTGCTGTCCATAGCAATGAACATTTTCTTTAACTTTCTTTGGACTTAAGAAAATATTTGTAATGTAGGTTAAGTATATTATAATAAATAATAATATGAATAAAAAAATAAAAATATATATATATATATATATATATATATATATATATATATATAAAATAAAATTTAACCTAACCAAGTTTAGCCTAGCCAAAAAAAAAATGCTAATATGAAATTAGATGAAATTAATAAGGTAGGTTAAGTTTACACTAGTCAGACAGTGTTTTTGGTTACACACTTTTCAACGGGAATACGTTTCAGCGCATTTTCTCACAAACGAATTCCTATTTTACTATGTCTAACTTCCCCAAAAGTCGTAATATGAAGTTAAAACAATTTAAATCCAAGAAAATAATGCCAAGAACCTATTTTATTCCATAAATTTAAAGTTGACAAATTGTGAGCGGTGCGTTCTAGCAGCTGACGGTGTTGTTGGATTAGTGAGGTATGGCCGACGACTTCCGACGGCCATAAGACTGACTGTCATATATTTGCTTAGCTATGACGGTTAGCTAGGGTCGACCATAAGCACTATGCAGAATACAGGCCCTGGCACTTACAAGAAGGTATTTACAACTTGACTTCATTATATAGTCCTTACAGTTACAAGAAAATATTTACAGCTTACACTTACATGAAAATATTTACAAAATGCCTTCACTATGTACAGCACTGGGTGAGGCACACAGGCAGAGTGAGGCAGAGCGAGCGTGAGGAGGGGAGCGAGTGAGTGTATGGCCTTGACAGCCAGGAGGATGGTAGAGGAACAGTTACCATACATGCCTGCCAGTTTTTACCCGCGAATCTTGAAACATGAGGTCACAGTGAATTTTTTTTATTGTAAACCATTCTTAAACGGCACTGACACGCGGCAGGTTAAGTCCGTTAGAATGACTAACTGTCTAACTTTGCGATACGGCACACCACTACCTGTGAGTACTGTCCTTTTGTAGAGTAATTCATTAAGAGGAAGAAATCAGACACAGGAACTGGTAACATTCGCAAAGAAGAATCATCACAAGACTCAAGAAAGTATATGACCTGAGACCATAGAGGGTCAACATGCTGAAACCTATGAAGAGTATCATAACAGAACGCTAAATTTACATCACAACCAGTTGAGACTTTGGTAACATAAAGAGAGAAAGCATCTGCTACAACATTCAACATTCCACGAACATATTCAAATGTTGGATTATAGTCATAAACAATAACTTCCCATCGCGCATAGTGACCAATAAGGTTACATCCTCAAAACTGGCCGCAAAGAGGAAGGCGGTCTTCTTGGATATGAACAGGATAACTGTAGATAACATCGCAAAAATATTTTAGGGGTCAGGCCACGGTGAGCGCTACCCAATGAGTTAAACTGTAATTCTTCTCAGTGGAGTTTAATACTCTGCTAGCATAGGCAATGACATGTTTCCTGCCTTCGGGGTCATCTTCCATGAGAACCGCACTGAGGCCAAATCCAGAAGCATCTGTGCATAGTAAGAAAGGTTTAGAATGATCAGGGAAAGCCAAGAGTGGAGCTTGTGTAAGAACAGTTTTCAAGGTGGTAAATACAGTAGCTTGTTCATCTGTCCACACAAAAGGCTCGTCTTTCTTCAACAGTCTAATCAACAGTGCAGCAATTTAAGCATACCCCTGGATGACACAACAGTAATACCCACTGAGACACAAGAAACTACGTACTGCATCTGTGTTGGTAGAAACAGGAAATTTGGTTACTGCATTTTCCTTTTTATCCAATGTGTGTATACCATGAGCATCAAAGACATGTCCCAGGAACTTCAGCTTCGTACATAGGAAATGACACTTTGACAGCTTGAACTAAGTCCAGCTTGTTGGTGCCTAGTGAATACCTCTGCTAATTTCTCTAACTGCTCTGGGACAGAGCGACTAGCAATAATGACGTCATCAAGATAAGCAAAGGGTGAGTGGAGTATCATGCTGGTGAAGACTGTGTGAATTAATTGCATGAATGCCAACAGGGCATTCTCAAACCAAAAGAAAGTCAATGGAACTGGTAATGACCGGACAGAGTGCTGAAAGCGGTGACTGGGCGAGACGATTCCTGCATTTCTAATTGCCAATGCCCAGCCAAGAAATCCAGCTAGGAAAATACGCAGTTATTTTCTCCCACTGATTCCAACAGAGCAGTTCACACAGGGGATCAATCGGAACACTCAAGGCACTAAACCAGCATTAGTTGACGACAGGGCACAGTTCACCACCTTTCTTTGGAACAAGGAATAACAGACTTTTCCACAGACTGTCAGAATGTTCAATGACATCTGATTCCAACATTTCCTGAATAAAATGATCAGCCTGTTGACGCTGACTATAAGGTAGGGAATAGGCAGGGACATACACTGGTTGAGCTTCAGGCTGCAATGTAATTGCCTATTTGACTAGACTAGTTTTGCCCATGTCCTCACCAGGCACAGCTACAACACAGCTGTGGTAAAATCAGTCAACTGACTCCTTTACTGTGGATAATCACCCAGTTTCCAATGAGATTCACGATTAGTTAGGGTAGTACTTCAGTAAACTGAACAACTGAGCACACATCTGCGACAGTGAGTGGAAAACCTTGGCATACACGTTCAACCACTGGGTATATCAAAAAATTACCAATCTATGTCCCAGCACACTGCTTAACCCGAGGCGTCCCGTCAACATATGGGCACGTCGCAACGTTTTGTCACAGCTAGTCCCATCGACGTAGCAGTATGTCGCGCAATTACAAGGTTCATAATTTGCACAAAATTCAATTTTCGCATGTGATATTTGGTACGTATACATGGGACACGTTCCTCTACAAGATGACAGGCAGGGACAATGCCTTACCCTGCATGACCTCCCCTCCCACACGCTATTGTCTAGGCATTTCACCTGTTATCAGTGACCTGGCCAATAAAGACATTCAGGGCCAGAGTGATTCCCCAATCAATGACAATGTGGAGGACAAAGTTAACGTAGCATTAGAGGAAGAAACAGTCAGAAATGATGATCACGTAATGTCGTTAAAAAAGGTCAGGTATGTTGATGTGTTAGTGAGTGAAACAATACTCATATTGCCTATATTACTGTGTGAAAACCAATATACTCCTGTACTACATATAAATTCGTACCAAATAAATAAATAAATACCGTCTATGAGTGGTGTGGAATAGTTACCCTCCCATAGAACTCGTTTTCTTTGGAGCCAGCCTGATAGAAAACCCAGTAAGGTAAGGAGTACTGCTTGCTGTATCGAATATTTGAAACCTCAGGTGAGCGATTTCTCTATGAATTTTCGATGTTTCTCACCAAAAGCTGAGGTTTGAGCCCCCCCAAAAAAATGTCCAAAATTGGTCAGGATTGGGGGAGTCAGTGATGGAAAATCGGTCAGGACGTGACGGGTTAAGTGGTGCAATGGTAGTGCTGGCTAGATACATAAGCTGTCATGTGTCACCGTGCACACCACAGACTCGTATCTCAAGCAATTATTGTGACAGGTCAGGCTGAGAAGTATCAATGACACAGCTACGTGACCCAACAATTCTCAGAGCAATGTTATTATAAACATTAGGGGTCAGTACCGTGCACGGTTTACCACTGCTCGATTGGTTGTTGAGAATTTGATTAAGTCTCCCAGTGGCAATGAGGTAGGTAATGACGAGTCTGATGGCGCTTCAGAGTCATAGGATGGCTCACTATGATGATCAAGTCCATAATCAGGGTGAGAATCCGAGGAGTTTTGTGAATTAGTAATGGAACAAGTGCTTGTGGATCCTTTGGGCCCTCTCGCACTTGGTCCAGCAGAGGGCTCTCGTGCTGCATGCTTGCTTTCTTGTGCTTTGGACTCATTTCCTTGTACTTCTCACTCATTTTCTCATGCTTCGTGCACACGTTGCGATCATTTCAGGTAATCCGATCATATTTATGTGCTGTTCTAGTCTAACGTTTTCACCATCGGCCATCAAGGCGACATCGAGGGCCCATGATGGTCCGTTTATGTGCTGTTCTAGTCTAATGTTGTCACCTGGATTTTTTGCAGCTAACCCATTGATCGTGTTATTTGCAGATTCGGAAATGGAACCCAAGATGTCTGCATGGAAGTCCGAGATATTAACTACTCGGCCACGGCAACTGACCAAGCAACGGGATCGGCATTTTTTGGTCAAAATTTGATCACTTCTTAAATATAGTAAAAAATTTTCAATCATGATGGGACCAAGTTTCTTCAGATCAGCGAATTTTTTCCAATTTTGGTGCGATTTGCATGTGTAGTTTTGGCTGCCCAAAATACACACACACACACACACACACGGCTACTGCTATAGTATATTAGATATAAAGCCATCAAAAGCTCTATGGTGAATGCAACCCAACTTTCCTGCACTGACATCAGGAGCGGCATTTTTTGGTCAAACTTTGATCGCTCATTGAATATAGTAAAAGTTTTTCAAACATGATGGGACCAAGTTTTTTCACATCAGCGAATTTTTTTGCGATTTTTGTGCCAATTATGGTGCGATTTGAATGTGTAGTTTCGGCTGCCCAAAATACACACACACACACACACACACACACACACACACACGGCTACTGCTATAGTATATTAGATTAGGTAGGTCAGTAATGAAATCAGGCATGTCAGTGGATGGTGAATTGGTATGAGAGATAGCAACCGCATCAACTCGTGACTGGAAGGATATCTGACTTGAAATACTTAGCACAGACCAATCTCAAATAGTAATGCCTCCATGTGCCGGTAATACACTGTTACCTTTGTCTGCCATGGTTTTAACACCAGCAAAATGTCCCCAGGACAGCTGATCCAAAGAGTGACAAAAATCAGCAATAAATGGATTTGCCAAATCATGTAGGGAAATTTGAAGCTGAATCTTGCCTTTGACATCTAAATCTGATCCATCTACAGTATGGAGATGATAATTGGTGGGTTCAAGGAAGCTAACATGTCTCGAACTGTTACACATTTTTCTTGCTAACACCTGTTCTGCTATCAAGTTGATCGCAGCACCTGAATCCATAAAGAGAGAGATATTCACTTTGCTGTAATTTTCACACACAACTACCCCTTAGGAACACAATACACAAACAATAGATAGGGGCAGTTCATGGTGTTCAGTTTCTGCTCTTCCCCCGAATGCTGTCGTGCCAAATAACAACACTCATTAGTAGTATGGGTTGTGTTTTTTTGTGGCATTTAAATAATTCATGGCTGAATCACAAAGGTGAACGCCGTCACCAGTAACGATATCTATATTATCCATGGTGAAACCGTGATCTACCGGATTCTCTGTCTTCACAGAGTTGTCTTTGTCCGTCGTAACAACATGACCTACGATGTCCAGAGACACCACAGTGCCAGGAAACAATAAAAGATTTCTCGCTCAGACGTATCACTGAGCGGCCATGCTCACCAAACAGGCAGTGATTCCAGGCAAGTGTAGGTTATCTATGTTGCGAGTAAGAACGAGTACTAGCACAGACACCATTGATGGATGAGCATGAAAGAACAGAGGAATGCAGAACTGCACCAGACATCGTTGTTCACATGCGCTTGTGAGATTGTGAGAATGATGACAGAGACCATAAGTACACAGGATGAAAAATAGGAGTTAGAAAGAAGAATAAACTATGGTAGAAGTAGTGAGAGAGAGTGACTGTTTAACCCTTAGCCGCCAGGAGGTTCCCGACCGCAGCACATTCCTCCCTACGGGCGATTTCTGAGATTTTGGAAAAAATACCCTTACTTCAAACCCGCATATCTGCCAAACTATAATAGCTAAACATTTCAATGAAAGTTCTTAGACTCAACAACTCTTCCTCTTTCCAATGAAGGTATCCCGAGGTCTCTAGGTGGTCCCGTCGATGAGTAAGGATGAGTTGACGAGTGGCTTTTCACGTTTTGGCGCGCGTCTCCGAGCGCGAGCCACTGGCCATGGCATTGGCCCAGCCGGCTAGCGTTGGCAGCACTGATTCGAGTGGTGATTGTAACACTGCCCAAGCGTCCTTGGAATGAGGAATATTCCACTCGTTTTTTCTACTCCTCTTACTCACCACCGTGAAAATGAGTCATCACCCGGTTCATATGGCTCACCCAAGTATTTACCCCCCACACCACCATGCCACTAAGCCCCATAGGTGTGTGGGAAAAGAAATATCTCGTCGTTTTTCTGTACTCACTTCTTCCGTAAATAATCCTATTTCTCCTTTACTAAGACACTTAGAAATGCACTTTACATCACGATTATGGGTAATTGCACTTTGACAAGTAAATACTGTTGCTCTTTCACGCATTATCGTAGAGTATGAGGTAATTATTTGTACTGTAAATCAGACTGCTTTGTACTAATCAGGGTTATAGTGAAAATCATATAAATGTTTCAAACAACTAACATTATTTGTACTTCACATCAAAGATACACTGATGCTCATGTTTGGCACAATCACCCTGAGTATTGAGTGAAATAATTTAGGTATACTGAAGCAGGTATGGTTCACTGTGGCCTGCTCACAAGTGGTTTTCTTTCAGGTAACAGGTAGGCAAACTCAAGGTATATCCAATAATTTTCTAACCAATATCCAATAAACAGTATCAACTCCTGTACTGCACTTACTATACATCACTTATATGCATTTGTAGAACTTATAAACGACTTATATCTTAGCACTTTCTATAATTCACTTACAATATCACACATTTCACTCACTTATGAAAATGCACAAACTTCTGCACTGCTGTACACTATTTACACTTCCCCACACACCTGCTCAGTACTCATACCACTCCCGAAGGGCCTGGTTGTGGAGATTCTGCCCTTGAAGTGGTAGGCTGAGGTGTGGGGGAGCGCAAGCAGGCGGTGAGAATGTGGGGGAAACGGCTCTGCGGCGTTTTTTTCCGAAGATGACCGCCAGGTCCGCGTCACTTTCCCGATGTCCTGGGTCATCTTGCACCTCCTCATCGGCGAAATCATCACTCTCGTAGACTGTCCCTTCCTCCTGGAGAAGTCAGAGAGCCCTCTCTGGCGTCGGAGAGCGAGTAGGGGTTGGAGGGCGAGAGAGCTCACTCTCCACGTGGTAGTTTTTTTTCTCCTCAGAGGACCTACTCGTGCTGAGTATACGAGAGGAGACAGTATCGTCAAGGGCACGTCCTATGGCACTATCACTAAGCCCTTTACCTGGCAATAAGGGCTGAACTTTTGCGGGGATTGATGAGGTAATCGGCCCTTTATGTAGTGGGACAGAATCGGACGATGTCAAGGTAGATGATGTGCCTCCTCTCGCTACCACTGCCGAGTACAAACTGAACAGCGCAACCGCAGGGTACCTGGGGGTCCTACCTACCCCGTAGGTATCACAGAAAATGGGCCCGCGCTTAAACAGTGGCGGGAAGGTGAGTGCAGTATATCAAGTCAACCGGCGGCCCTCCACGCCCTGAATCCTGTCGTGCATACTCGTCAGCTGGCGCATAGGGGTCAAGAGGGACACTATGGGAAGGATGAGCAGGACTATCTGTCACAGAATTATCTGATACATCAAAGACAGCACTAAGTAGAGGAAGAATTTGGATCAATATCAGTAATAAGAATAGCAGTACCAGCAGGAGTGTCTGAGTCTGGTTTTACATAAGAAAATAATTGCTACAAAGCAAGGTTATGTTACTCTCACCACTTCTATTATCATCATTATTCAATCCGTCAGGACACCAAGATATCATAACACAACATAATAGCAAGTGAAATATATGCTGTTAATACATAATATACAGGTTTGAGGAAAGTTGCGCCTAAATTCGAGGGAGCTGGACAAAACACCAGTGGAGATTCTAGCTAGGGAATTTCGCACACAGTACGTTAAGATGTCATGGAAAACTCACACCACACACCTGATGGAAAAACACCACATGCATACACATGCCCACACACATGACCCAACCACTCATACACAGGGGAAATTGGAGAGACAGGTCAGAAGGGGCTGGGACTCAATAGGAAACAGGAGAGGCACGGTGGAAAAGACAAGACTAGAAGGCACGGCGTTAGCTTGCATAAACCGCTTTCACCTAAGGTCTGTTCTTGTCAATAAAACTGCAGTCAAACCACAGACTCATCTTTATCTTTCTCCTGCCATCCACAAGACCAGCATGAGAATTCTCTCCTTGTACAACCCTCTAATCTAACATTTTTGGAAATGCCTCGGCTACGGCTACAAGATTTTTGGTGGCAGCAATTCTACAAACCATGACTACAATTGACTAACGCCTCTCGATTTCATTAACAATCAACATTCTACAGTTCTACGATTTACGATAAACTACAGGAATCCACGAATTTAGCTCTACGTTCAGCACAAGATATTACAGTTCGATAGTTGAGTCTACATTAACTAGACAGAAAACAAGAACTGCTACAAGTTCCTGCCATACAACGTCTTACGACTTTATATTCACCAGCCGAAAACCCTGAACAGCTAAAACGATAAACAACAGTTGTAACCGAAGCTGATTAACGTGTCTGTCAACAATCAATGAACAACTTAAGAATCAACTATACAATCAAGACAAGATATTACAATTCTACAAGCAAACTACAAGCAGATGAAACGGTAACCAAGATCAGCTAGAAATTCGAACCATACAGGAAGAAACTACAATTTTATGCTGGACAAGTAATCACAAGCCTACAAGTTAATCATAACAAGAAAATATACAAGAACGAAAGGCATTGAGGGGGAAGTGGCGTGAACAAGCAACAAAGCAGAGAATGAGGAGGCGCTGATTTAGTGGTGACTGGGGAAAGACAAAGCAGCAACACCTAAGCCTGCATTCACCAGCCCTGGCTCACCACACTCCACTCCTCATCGTTACTCACTGCTATTCCATCACCACAGCGCCGAGTCTTCGAGGGTGATGGGACATGATGACGCCAGCATAACAACCATCACCTACCTGCGCACCTTGCATATCATCTTGCACCTTCTATCTAGTGAGCGAATATACTTCTACTTCTTTTTTTTTCTCTTAGAAAGCTTAAACATACAATCTTTTTTTTGCTTATAACTTCACAAATGAATATTACCACTATCCTGTAGTGATATTTTGCTAATACAGAAGTGATAGACAAAACACTTTGCACAAACATATAACACGTGCTTTATAATTACAACTACAATTATCATATATACAACAATCAAATTAAGTAACAATTAAGATAGGGTTATTGAGGATAACAGGGTTAGGAGAAAAAAAAAAGTCAGTAAGAACAATGTGACGTTACGACCTGAGTTTGCACATAACTGATCCCGACCACCCTCCATCACCCTCCACAAGCTACTTTACTCTTGACATTTTACCACATTTTACCCTTTCTAGTAGTATCAGAATACTAATTCATATATATATATATATATATATATATATATATATATATATATATATATATATATATATATATATATATATATATATAATTAAAACAGTTGTTGCTATCTATACATTTAGCACATAAATAAAATAAGTGTTTCATGGGTACAACTAGGCAACAGTCTTTAGCAATATGTGCCTCTTAATTCGTGATTAGTGTTATTACGGGATGAAAAAAAAATCAACTTTAGTGTCAGAGGAAACAGCATTAGAATTACCCAATGACGATTCACAACTAGTACAACGTGAGGAAAACGTAACTCTCACATTTCTCCACAAACACGAGATCAATAAACAAACACATCACCCGTGAAAGGCATTGAGGATAATGACGTTTCTTGACAGTTTTCTCTGACAAAGAAAGCGAAGTCCTACATATTTATAAAAACTTATACAACAGGATACATACAGTACGTCTAGAAATACATATGAAGCAATTCCTTCTCATAACAACAAGGAACTTCAAGCCAAATTGACCAAACAAACGAACACAATGATGAGGGCACCTAACACCACAGCTTCAACTTCCCCACGTCCAGTCTTTGTGTACCATGAAGATAAAAATCTCATAAAATTCTCAGGCATCGATGTAATGTCACTTTTAAATAAATGTGAACAACTTTTTGTTAAAAGGCATATAACAGATGAGAGTGAAAAGATAGCTGTTTTTTCATCGTGGATTAACTAAGAAAGGTGCCCAGCAGGTGATTTGCTTAGATCTGGTAAGCTTTTGCGAGCTCAGAAATATGAAGAGTTTTTCAAGAGAATTCCTAATAAAAATTTCTGGAGGTATAAATTTTTTGCCTGGTATAACTCTAGAATTACATAAAAGATTGGGGATCTTATGAGACAACATACCAGAAACCCTGTCTTAGGTGAAATAACGGCAGATGTGTCCACAATTAAGACAACGCTGTTAGCTAGTATAGAAAACTCAAATTGGGGAACAGCTCATGAGATGATGTCACCAGTGCATGTCACTGACATTCTTGGTTATGTAGCTGCATTGTGTAAATTACCTGACAGGGTACTCAAGATAGCAAAAACACTCCAGGAATGTTTTTATTAGATTTTATGAAGGAAGTAGAGATGAATTATTGAAACAAAGCAGGAGTGAGTGAATTATCACAATCCAATACAACAAAGATAAAAATTACAGAAACAATGGCAGCTATGAATACATTTAGCACATGTACACCCGCGAACCAAAGTTTCGGTACCCCCCTCGATGGAAGGAAGTGGAAGTCAGGGTTAGAGAGAGGGCAGGTGAACGGACAACCGTGAGTGGTACTTTGGAACTGAGCTACGAGGCGAATAGTGAGAAACCTAATGACACTGGATTCGAAACATTTCCATGCTATTCACCTGCAAAACATTATGCGTTCGTAACATACATACTGTAATATATAACATATACTACTGTGTTATCATGGTGTCCTGTGATACTGACCCATCTGTTTCGAATCCTCATCACACAAATAAAGCACCGAGCCAGTTGTATATAAGTTGCAACTTGTCATTATAACTGCAGTCATAATTTTTGTGAATGTTATCCCTGGATTGTCTAAGGCTATAATATAGAATGATTGTGAATTTAATGTTGATTCTCACAGTAGTTGTGCGGATGGTTATAAATGTTGCAATTATTTTATGTGGACGTCTACACCACATTGTGATGGACAGCGGAGAGCATTCGCCAATAATTTACTATAACCAGATGAAATTAGATGCAAACAATACAAAATATTATGAGACAACGAAGACACAGCTGTGGTATCCTGCTCCGCCTTATTATCCAGGCCTTAACTGGGGCTTCACCTCATACGTGCATTATTTTCCTTCAGTCTCTGCCTCTTTTATTACTCTTACTTCCCGGTATCCTCTTACTGCGAGTCGTCATATTCCTTGGAGGGTTTCTTGTCGTCCGGTCCTATAACCCCTACTGTATTACATTATTCCTCGCATCATCACTCCCAGACAAACAACGTTAGCACAAGACTGCTGAATCTGTTAATACCATTATTGCCACTGCCACTACTATTCCCCCTTTCCCCATTGTGTCTACTGCAATTCCCCTCACAGTACTACTACTGCTACTCCTATTTCTACTCCACTATAAAATCTGTATAATAATACATATGAATGTCCTTATGTCTGTGTATCTGTTAATCATATTGTCCCTGTCCCACCGTCGACAACTCGTCACTTACCCCGCACCGCTACCCCAGTTGCGTTGCACCCCACCCCCCTCTCTCCCACCCACCATGAGCTCTATTCCTCCCCCACTCCGAACCATTTTACCCCTCACCTCCTTCTTGGGCCACCAGGCCTGTTGTTCACCTTTTACCGGTGAATATACGTGGCATGCATTAATAAGAATAATTATAAAATTGACAGCAACAACATACATCTGCAGTATTCCGAACATTACATAATTATAAAAGTCGCAGACCCAAACGTGCCTATATTACGGAGCTCTGATATATTAACCACAGAACCGACCACAGACCGTTCCTATCATTGCCACTGGACCTTACCTGTAGCACTTCACCATAGTAATACAACCCACTGAAGTCCTTTGTGGGATCACTACACACGTTTGGGAAAAATAACAGCGCACAACATGCCTACAACCCATTAAAATACACCTGTGACGTTTCACTGACATCCATTAAATTGCCTAGAAGTTAGCGGACAATCAAACACACGGCTGGACATAGACTGAGGCCGAATGTCTCGCATCGGTATATGACAACCTGAAAAAACTATTACGATCCTGCTTTGTAGGTGTCATCATAGTTATAATAATAATAATAATAATAATAATAATAATAATAATCGTAGTAGTAGTAGTAGTAATCACATGTTAATATCCATGATACAGAGGAGGACAAACACCATAATCTCCCTGATAAAACAAGTTAAAACAGCTGTGATATATAAAACCAAACAGTGCCATAATATGCTGTAATGGTAGGGTTATAATAATACTAAATTAATGTTTGACCTCAACCCAACCTTCTGTCATGGCAAACAGATTCTGCATTGCGTCGACACATGCTATTCCAGTGTGTGTCCTTCTCAGTATCGTGCCTAATAACATGTGATTAATTATTATTATTATTATTATTATTACTGTGATGACACCTGCAATGCAGGATCACGAGTTTTGTCAGGTCGTTACATACCGATGCGAGACATTCTGCTTCTGTCTGTCTGTGTCCAGTCGTTTGTTTGTTTGTCCACTAACTTCTCCTAGGCTATTTGATGGATGTCAGAGAAACATCATATGCTTATTTTAGTGGTTTGTAGGCATGTTGTGCACTGTTATTTTTCCCAAACACGTGTAGCGATCTCACAGAGGACCACAGTGGGTTGTATTACCATGGTGAAGTGCTATAGGGAAGGTGCAATGATAATGATAAGAACGGTCTGTGGTCGGTTTTGTGGTTAATATATCAGTGCTTCGTAATATAAGCACGTTTGGGTCTGCAGTTATTAAGTGTAATGTTAGGAACACTACAGTACACATCTACGATGTTGTTATCATTATATTACTATCGCCTGCCTTTAGACGGCGGAGCGATCATGTTTTTTACTGCATCTGTGTGTGTGTGTGTGTGTGTGTGTGTGTGTGTGTGTGTGTGTGTGTGTGTGTGTTCCTATTATATCTCATGAACGGTTTGAGCTATCAACATGAAGCCTTCAGCGTATCAAGATATGGCCAAAATCTTGGAGGAGTTCGAAAATGGCAACTCGAGGTCAGAGTCAAGGTCACCAAACTAACTGCTAAAGGTCAGCTAGTTTTTATTGCCTGCCTTTAGCACCATTAAATCACATGAATGGCTTGAGCTATCAACATAAAACCTTCATGGTATCAAAATATGGCCTAAAGTTTGGACTTGGCAAACAGAATATTTTAGAGGGCGATTACCGTTTAGCTCTCAAATGCCTTCTTTTTTATTATTAATGCATGCCACGTATATTCACCGGTAAAGGGTGAACAACAGGCCTTCTGGCCCAAGGATGAGGTGAAGGGTAATGTGGTGTCGGAGTGGGGGAGGAGTAGAATCCATGGTGGGTGGGAACCGGAGTAGCGGTGCCGGGTCAGTGACGAGTTGTCGACGGTGGGACAGGGACAATAATTATGCTTAACAGATACACAGACATAAGGACAATCATATTTATTATTATACAGATTTATAGTGGAGTAGTAGTAGGAGCAGCAGTAGTAGTACTGTGAGGGAAATTAGACACAACAGGAAAAGGGGGATTACAGTAGTAGTGGCAGTTGCAATAATGGTATTAACAGATTCAGCAGTCTTGGGCTAACGTTGTTTGTTTGGGAGTGATGATGCGAGGAATAATGTAATACAGTAGGGGTTATAGGACCGGACGACAAGAAACCCTCCAAGGAATATGACGACTCGCGGTAAGAGGATAACGGGAAGTAAGAGTAATAAAAGAGGCAGAGACTGAAGGAAAATAATGCACATATGAGGTGAAGCCCCAGTGAAGGCCTGGATAATAAGGCGGAGCAGGATACCACAGCTGTGTCTTCATTGTCTCATAATATTTTGTGTTGTTTGCATCTAATTTCATCTGGTTATAGTATATTATTGGCGAATGCTCTCCGCTGTCCATCACAATGTGGTTAGTCATCCACATAAAATAATTGCAACATTTATAACCATCCGCACAACTACTGTGAGAATCAACATTACATTCACAATCATTCTATACTATAGCTATAGACAATCCAGGGACAACATTCACAAAAATTATGACTGCAGTTATAATGACAAGTTGCAACTTATATACAACTGGCTCGGTGCTTTATTTGTGTGATGAGGATTCGAAACAGATGGGTCAGTATCACAGGACACCATGATAACACAGTAGTCTATGTTATATATTACAGTATGTATGTTACGAACGCATAATGTTTTGCAGATGAATAGCATGGAAATGTTTCGAATCCAGTGTCATTAGGTTTCTCACTATTCGCCTCGTAGCTCAGTTCCAAAGTACCACTCACGGTTGTCCGTTCACCTGCCCTCTCTCTAACCCTGACTTCAACTTCCTTCCATCGAGGAGGGTACCGAAACTTTGGTTCGCGGGTGTACAGAACAAAAAAGATCGCGACCTGAGAAGAGACAAATGAAGCTACATCTGACTACAAGGCAGTGTTTGCAAACACCAGGCAACAGACAGCCTTTGCATATAGCCCAAGCAGAAACCGTGCCACAGAAAAACCAAAATAAGCAATGTCATCTTGCGAGTCATAATCGGGAGATAAGCCCTCTCTACTGTATAATATAACTGTGCTAATCCTGGTCACATGATAGCTGAGTGTTATATCAAACACAAGGAAGATAGAGATAAAGAGAAAGGGGTGCAGCCATACTGCAGAAAGCATACAAGCACAGGGCATTGGACATCATATTGCAAGACAGTAAAAAGGCTGTCTGCTTGTAAGTTGGGGAAAGGGCATGGGACTGTAAAAAATGACCATACATAAAGAAAAGCAATCCTAGACTGAATATAGGAAACATACACGGAAATGAATGTATATTGGTGGCCGCTTCCTGTGAAGATCAAAAGATTTAATTATTCTTGGATCCCGGCTCACCAGTGAATTTAATAACCCAAGACGAATTAGAGACGAGTTTTAGAATTAAGAAGAAAGTAACTTTCGTGGAGGAATGTAATTTAGACATACATACTGTAGATGACAAAGAAATAACCGTAAAGGGCATGATACAAGTATACATCATTTTTTTTTAAATACCAGAACAGAGGAAAGAAAAACATATGAATAAAAAAGAAAAAAATAGTTCACACACCAGAATACTGGTGTCCTCCATTCATAAAATATCTGTAACAGTTGGACTAAAACAGCTGTAGGTTGAAGTTTGGGGGGAAACAACTCCAGAAAAGCGAGTTCCAAAAAGATGCAGTTCGGGGAATAAAAGAATTCTGATATGCAGTAGTTCTTCAATATGGCTGAGTGACATTCCAGTCATGAGCACTATCAGATGCCCGTGTAGCACGAAGAAAAACATGGAGAGGTGACACAATGGACGCAACTTTGTCTGAGTATTTGCCATAAAAGTATCTGTAAAATAAGGTAAGGGAGGCAACATTCTTTCTTACTTGTATATTTATAAAAGCAGAGTTATTAATTATTCCAACAGCTTTGTTCTGAATTTGTCTAGTTGTTTTAGTGCACCCTCTCCACATCCATTCCACAAGGGTGAGCAATATTCAAGCTGAGAGTGCACATGACTCTTATATATTATTGCTAACTGCTCGTCAGTGAAGAAGTTATGGTCTCAATACAAGTATCCAAGTTTCTCTGATGCGGTTTTAGCAAGTGATTTGACATGAAAGGTTCAGCTGAGGGCATTGTTGAGTGAAACACCGAGCATTTCAATACTTTTGGAGATAAGAATATTAGCAGCATTGAAGGTAATATACAAATCTGGCAATATCTGTTTATTAGTAAATTGTATTTATTTGGTTTGACCAGCATGAAATGAGACAGGGTTATTTTGTCCTCATTCCCTGATCTTAGATAAGTCTTGATTTATGGGGAGGACTGTACTGAGTTGAGAGAGATATTAAACTTTGTAAATGGGTGTAGGCAAGGCTAGATATTGTTAGACCTTGTCTTTTAACATCTAGTAGTTTTCATGACCGTTTCGAGACTATTTTTTGCCCTGAATCCAAATATGATGAGTGTCAGACGTAAAACTTGGACCGTTCTTGTAAAAATGCAAAAATCCAAAATTACTGTCAGGAATCCTATTAAACACTGAGAATGAATGTAAATGATTATTAAAGGTGTAAATTATGTTATATTTTATATTTTTGTTAACAACACAATCAGATAATGTTACTAGAAATATGGCAATAATGATTTATCCATTCATGAAAAAAGTACACAAACAATTTATATCGTAATGGTATCATATGACGGGTTACGAGTGTTCATTTCCAGAAATAATTTCAAGAAATTAATTTTGACAAAATATAATGTTTATAATAATATATTCACACAATATTTATTCAGACTCATCGCCACTGTCATCACGACTGTCCATGTTCAGTTTGAATGGGTTTTGACATCTTGCTTGGCCCTTGCATTTGCAGAAGTCTGAGCACGGAAGTGTAATTTTTGTGCATGGACAGTGTGTCGTTTTGTAGCCACTTTTGCAGCCACAGTTGACGAGGTTAACCTACCCTGTACTCATGACGTACGATGCATGTTGCAATTTTGTTCACGCTCAGTCCCCACGATGTACGATGTACGTTTTGCTATTGGAAGGTCCGTCGTTTGTACATTTTTCAAATTTCGCGCGTGATTTTTGGTATGTATACATGGGACACCTTCCTCTACCACTCCTTAGTACATTTTAGTACATTACTGATACTGAGTGTGCTTGAGATAATACTAGGCTCACTATAATAAGGCCTGTAAATATGTGATAAGTTATATAAGGTGGAAACTGGTATAATGTTAGTGGAAAAGTAAAATGTAAGTTGAAAAATAGAATGTAAGTTGAAACAACAGTCATAGTGAGTCAACTGAGCAACAATTCCTTAAGTTTCACGGGTTCATGAATGAAACATCGCCTATATTTTTGTGTGAAAACAAATATATTCTTGTACTGAATGTAAATTTGTAACAAATTAATAAATATCTACATATTCTGAGTGGTTTCCAATAGTTACCCTACCATAGAAAACACGACAGTATCAGCACGTCTACAGTAAACACACTATCAGGTGTTCAGAGGGTCACCCATCTGGACCATTTTTAACCTCAGGTGAGCACTTTCTTGGTGATTTTCCATTGTTTCTCACCAAAAGTGGAGGTTTTAGAACCCCCAAAAGTTTAAAATTTGTCAGGTTTTGGGGGTGAGTTTTGTAATGAATTAGTCGGTATACGGCGGGTTAAGCACTTCATCTGGTGCAGTTAACTGTCCAGGCAGAGTATACTTTGGTCGCAATTCTTGTCCATTCATTTCCCAGCCATGCTGCAGAGGGTCCAAATCGGGCAGCAAAACCATGCCTGCTGATTTCCACAAAGCTGTTTGGAAATGGGCTCATTCACAATGCAGCTTAAAATGTACCCTGAGTAGGTGGAAGGCTGCTCAACTTTGGTGGTACATGTTGTTTACTAGCAAGTTTTCTCTTGAAAATATTAGCACGCATATGGCCTAGAGATATCTCTGGCTCCTGGCCATACAACATGGCTACAAATATCAAACAGGAGCTAGTGACGCTCTCTGGTAATGCTGCAACATCACCTTGAAGAAGCAAACCTGGGAACCTTTTAGGTGTTTTCAACACAGTTGCCTTATCAATATCAGAAAATGAAGAGACTGCATCACATCCAGTTAGGGCATGAGCTCCAAGAAGGTTACGGATGACTGCAGCATACTTATTGACCACCTATTTGACACTGATGACAGTGTGCTTTCTAGAACATGACTCCATGGTTACCTCAACTGTAGTTGGCAAGCCGTTGGTTCGTGCATCCAGGTGATGTGCAAGGATAAGAAGCACATCAGTGTCATCAGATACAACCCAAATGGGTGAAAAGCCTGCAGAAGCTTCGTGAATCATGTTATATGCCATGATGACATCTGCCTCCTCATGTGTTATTGCTGTCTGCTGTGGACCAACCCCATTTCTATTGGATGTGGATCAGGGCCAGTCACGATGATGCATTTTCCTTGTCGGACCTGAACAGAGCACAATTTTTTTACAATTATATGAATGACCTGATCTTTGTTTGCACTTACATTCAACACGATGGCCTGTTTGGGTAAAGGTGATTCTTCCGTCAGCTTGAACATGCGACTCAATCCTTTCTGTCTTGAGGTTCGACAGCATGACTTTGTACTCAGTTTATAGTATCTGTCAAACACCACATAAAAGCCTGATGCTGTCTCAGTATATCGCATGATTCTGAACACTGCAGTGCTGATGAATGTTGAAAGCTTTGCAGGTAATGCTGGCCAAGGAATAGTCCAGAACAAAGCACAGTCTTCTAGGATTACCACCATTGGATGTTGATAGTGCCGTATTCCACATACCATTTGAAGTTTATTCTTGAGTATTGACTTGCTGCTTGTCCTCATGTCACCATTCTCCTTAAAAAGAGAAGTTGAGTGTGAAGCCAGTTCATGAGAGAATAATCTCTCTATGGAAATGGCCTCTGTTGATGATGCCATTATTGCAATGATGCGTTCATAGATAAATTCAGTATCAGCACTGATGTGACTTTGGCCAACCTTAGTAGCACATGCACATAGCAGCTGCTGCTATGGTTCTGACATTTCTTTTCAGCTTGTTGTGGAAGCCTGATGGCCATTGGCTCTCATATTCTAACCACTGGGCAGTTCCGATTTCGAGGAAACAATGAACATTAACTGTAGGATCACCAACAACTCTCCCAGAAAGTATATCAATAAGACAAGAGACTGGATGCTTATCATTGTCAAATATGTCAATGTATGCTGAAAGAGCATCATGTATGTTCATTCTATTAGTCACATCTGACCACGATACAAACAGTCTTCAAGGTAGTTAAATGCATGACTTCCTCTCAGTTACTACTTGTGCCATCAGCTGGCTGCAATTTACATGTTTTAGAAATCGCTCTATATGATGCCTTGAGCTGATGCAATTCTTGTGACAGGTGCACTGTGTAACACATTCAGGATGACTTTCACTTAAACCATCATTAAGTTGACCAGTGGCACAGCCAGGGGGGGGGCCAGGCCCCCCCCCCCCGAAATTTCTACGTGTGTTCAAGAATGAACTGTGAATCTTAAATGTCGAAACAGTCGAATACTTGTTTAATCCGGGGTGTAATACTCGGTATGTCACATATTTGGAGAACAGAAAAATAATGCAATTCTGAGTAAAAAGTCTTGTATAAACGTATACGTTCTAAGACTTACTTTACTTTAGGTGCAAGAGAGATATTCAAATTTATGTAAGGGGAGCCGTTGGCGCCCGGATGGGTGAGGAGAGGAGGCAGGAAAGGAAGGAAGATACGTGTGCCGCTCTGGGAAATTTTCAAATTTTTTATATACCTTATGACACATTACCTTCAAAACGGGAAGCTCCGCTACTAATAGGTTTATGTAATTAACTAGTTAGGAGTACCTGTGGGCATGTACGCCTACATGTGGCAGAATTGGCAAGAAAAATAAATTATCGTGGCAACGTTTACCGGCCATCAGCTGAGTGTCATTCGCTCATCACCCACCCGCGCCATCATTCATCAGTCAACTATCATTAGATCATGTTGTGCCAGTGACCAGTCCATTCAACTTGCTAGTTGCGCTACTTGCACGCTGTAAGTGAAAAGACGTATTTCGTGGGTTTCCCTGGATCACTTTGTTATGAAACGGAAGCAGCTGCAGCAATGAAAATATAATGGACTTCATGAGTTCAAGATCTAAAACGTCACTTCATGTTTAGCAAATGCATTAAACTGTAGAGGATATTATTACTTCCAGTAATAATTACAAATGATAATGTCATGCCATGAGCTTTACATAAGTGTAGGTGCACGCAGAAACTGGAAGCCAATGATTGCCTAAGATTTTCCTTGTGATATATTTCAGGCTTTAGCTACCTGTGTCCTGTGTAGCAGCCATCACTGAAGTATACAAATCATCACTGAAGTAAGTGAAGTATTTAACAGATGATGGATTTTCATAGACATTAGCGTTGAGTGTGGTGAGTGGGGACAGTGTGGGACGGGGTGAGTTGGAACAGTGGGCACTGCAATGCCAAATGCCGAGACATTTCCATTTTATGGTACCCATTCAATACCCATACCCCAACTTTACAAATGATGCCAATACCAGTTTTCTATAGAACAACGATTACTGCATGAAAAATGTGCAAGTATGAAAGAGGAGCATTTTGACCTTTGTTGAATTTAATTTTTGAAAATATACTTATTTTGCTAAGTTTCCTCTCCTACAGTCAGTTTTAGAGTTAAAGGTCTACTTTTGGTGGGTGAAATCTTCAATTGTTATAGTTTTTTGTGATTTATTCAGAAAATGCATTTTTACAGCAGAGCAGTGCTGAAGGATTAATAGACAATTGTCCTGATTCGCCCACCATATTTTTCTAACCCAGGGTGAGTTGAGACAACAATTTCATTTGTGATTTTTGCGAGGAAAAACCACTTTTCATGCATTATATACTACTATATTTTATAGTTTGCTGTATTTATGGTGGTTTTGGGTGTCAACAAGTAGATATTTCTCATTTTCAGGTTGCATGCATACCCTAAAGAGAGAAAATACTGTGATGTGGCTTATCGCAAAAAAGCATAAATTGGTATAGTGTTAAAAGTATGGAAAAAAGGTTGTACAATGAAATTTTGGAAAAGAGAGGAACTGGGGAATGCAGTTGGTCAGTTTGTGATGACATACTGTATACTGATGATGATTTTCGGGAGTATATCATTGGTGGACCTGTCTTATTAGCAGGAGCTGTACCTTTTACGATGCGTGAGGTGGACAAAGCCATAAAAAGCATATTTCTCAGTGAAATTTTTCGGCATAAATAGGTACAGGCAACTTAGTGGAACTCTTTAACTATGGAATATGTACTGTATAGTGCAGCGCGTCCTTAAGTGCGAGGCGTGGAAGGGGGGGCTAGGTTTATGATGGTTTTTGCCATACATCAACCCAAATGGTAAAGTGCATTGTGTTTTTATATATCTCATGGTTAGTCATTGTAGCCTCCCCCCCCCCCCCCAGAATTATATATCTGGCTGCACCCCTGAAGTTGACGACTGGCAGTATGCAGACTCTGGATTCTTGAAGACTGGATAAGCTTCGACCTCTTGCTGCCTCATATTATGCACTCCATCACTGCAGGAAAGACAAAGACAAATATTTCCCAACCCTATAATCAGAATTCAGTTTTGACAGCTATAATTTACAGCATCTTTAGTTTTTTAATAATACACAATAATGTCCGATTTTGTAATAGTAAGTAATAATGAAATGTAAAATTAAATCAGTTTTACAGAACTCCATACAAATTTGTCAGTCTTGGCAGAGTTCGTGCTCTAGATAGGTATAAAAGGAGACAGCCAATGTTTTTTTACCATGACTTTATACACCTGCTTTAAAGAGATGCCAACAAAAACGCTCAACTCTTATCGTCTGGCACTCATCACATTTGAAATCAGCAGGTCGAAATTGTCTAAAACCAGTGTAATTATATATATATATATATATATATATATATATATATATATATATATATATATATATATATATATATATATATATATATATATATATATATATATATATGCCCAAGTGCAAGGCTCACTCAAAAATCATACTTTCTAGCTCGGACTAGTGTTAGAATGTGAATGAACTGTGAAGTGTTGAGTCATCTGAACATGAATGAATAGGACTGTGGGTGACAGGTAAGAGATCATTAATATGAACACGGAATAGGATTGGCGCCAGAACTGATCCTTGTTGCATGCCGGCGTTAATTGAGTGGAAACTGGAATATGCATCATATACCTTTACTCTTATTTTTCAGAGGAAATCAGAGGAACAAAAGACATCAGTCCATAGCAAGGGAGTTTGGACTGCAGGAAATGGTGCCACACTCTGTTGATAGCTTTAGAAATATCAAAGACTACTGCATGAGTTTCTTCATGTTGGTCAATTGATTGGTGGATGGTATGAGTCAGGAGATTCAGTATGTCAATGGTGGATCTTCGTGGCGAAAACCGTATTGTCTATCACTAATTTAGTTGTTGGATTGAAGATGTTTAATTATGTGCTTATTAATTACTATTTCAAATACTTTACCAAGAGTGGATGTGATAGCTATTGGTCTTAATCAGAGGGGTCAGAGGAACTTCTTTTCTTTGGAACTGGGTGGATTCTGGCTTCTTTCCATGAATTAGGAAATGAAGAAGTACGTATACATAGCCTGAATAATTTTGCCAGAAATATATTCGCTAGAACAGAGGCAATTTCTGGGGAACACTTTTTCAAAACAATTGGAGGAATTCCATCTGGGTCTGGAGCTTTGTAGGTTGGTAAATTGTCTAGTTTGGACCGTAGGTTGGTAAATTGTCTAGGTTGGACTTTACATTTCTAGTCTGTATTTTAAGTGGAATAATTTCGAGAAAGTCAAGTTCTAGTACTGGGGCATTCTGGCCTACTTCCTCAACGGTAGAATTTCTGGTAAATGTACTAACTACGAAAACAATCACCACTGGGTTTGAGACCCATGAGGAAAGAGAATATCATATTACTCCTACACATGAACGGAACAGAATGTGACATTGAATTCAAGGAGGAAATTTCACCAGAAATGTCATCCAACAACTGTAGACAATTGAAGGGAGTTGGAACGATCAAATTCCTTAGCAGAACGATTCAATCTGACAAAGAAAACAAGAATACTCATGCTCTCTAAAAGACTACTCAACCTTCCTTCCCATCCCTACCAATCCCTTTAACCAGGGACCGAGATGACAGTAGACTTCCAACATTAATTCCGGCACATCTCACCCTGCACTTATTCCACCTAAATCAGATATGAAAGTCACCATAAAGAGTACATTGAAAAATGGTACTGTTATTGTCTTAGAAGATTAATGTAAAGTTAAATGATTCACGGTGGAAAAAGCTTTATGTCAGGTGATAACGTTGGGGAAAATCATGTGTTTCTAATTAATCAGATGAATGGAGAAGTGTAGATCAAAAAGGGAACTTGTATACGCAGTTTAGAGATTTGTGCAGCTCCTAAACATGAGGTAACAATAGGTGGAACATCAAGTAAGATAAAGCGAGAGACAGGGGGTGCATAAAGGAGAATTTGAATCAGTCAGGAAATTTTCGTGTGTGAAAATGATCTACTGGATTTATTACAAAAACACCGACAGACAGTCATATCATCTGGGGAAAAATTAGGTTGTACTAACCTGCTAAACTCAAGACTAACATACACCAGGACACACAACCAATATATGTACCAGCATATAGGGTTGCACACTCACAACATACCCTTGCAAATCAATATGTGGATGAAATGTTAAAAATAGATCTTATTAAGCCATCAATCGGCCCGTGAAATGCCCCATTATTTTTTTGTGCCCAAATGAAACAGTGAAATGGATGTGGTCATTGACTATTGCAAATTCAACCAATCCACAATCTCAGACCGGTTTCCTATGCCATTGTTAAGTGATGTCTTGCATAATATTGGACCAGAAAATAATGTATATTCCACAATCGATTTGTTTAATGGATATTACCAAATCGAGTTAGATGACGATTCATGCAAGTACTCTGCTTTCTCTACGAATACAGGGATTATCAGTTAAAAGAGTGCCAGTGGGATTAAGGACAGCTCCGGGCACATTCCAATAATTAATAAATAGTGTATTATCAGGAACATTAGGAAATGGTATCTTTGTTTACTTAGATGATATAACTGCAACACACACAACAGATGAACATTTACGGAAATTAGACCAGCTGCCACACAAGTTAGCCACTGCTGGTTTGAAAATTAAGCTGTCTAAATGCAAATATTGCTTTAAGGAAATAAAATTCTTAGACCACAAGCTTGATGCAGAAGGCATACACACTTCAGACGAGAAAGTACAAGCAGTAAGGGATTTCCCAGAACCCACAAATGTGGATGAAGCATAGCAGAAACATTATTCCAGCTACTGAAAAAACAAGCTTTATTTCGGTGTGGAGAGGAACATAAACTAGCATTTAATGAATTAGAAGATAAACTTACATGTGCATCTTGCTTGGCCTATCCTAATTTCATAAAATCATATATAATTTGCACAGATGCATCTCTAAAACGATTAGCGGCCGTATTGATGCAAGAACATAAGAAAAAAAATCAACCAACTGCATTTACTAGCCAAGAATAAACGGTGCAGAGAATAATTATTGAACTACTGACCTAGAGACACTTGCAGTGGTGTTTTCATTACAAAAGTTTCGAGGTTTGGTATATGGTTACGAAATTTACCTATATTCACTGACCATAAACCGCTTGTGGGCATGTTCCAAGAAAAACTCCTCTCTGGGAGGATAGCAAGGTAGCAGTAGTAGTAGTTGTTCCCTAGGCAGTCCGGCCAAACAGCCCCGAGTCCCTAAGGAAGGCCAAGGCTGACCGGGCTTTCCCGCAGAACTCTCAAGGAGTGTATGTTGGGTTGCTGACGTAGGTGATTGTGTGCAGTGCAGTCTTCCATAATGTGCTTAATAGTATGGGGTGCTGTGTTCCATCCTGGACAGGCGTCAGGGATGGAGTCACCCAGCCTCTTCTGGTAACTTAAAAGGGGTGGATGATGCTCACATCTCAGCCTGGCAGGTGGACCCTGTCCCTACGAAGGAGATAAGATTCAGAAGAGTGGATATTAGGAGGCCGTGCATGCAGCTGTGTGTTGTCTTTAAGTGACTGAATGGAGTGGCGAGTGATTTGAGTATGGATATACTTCTGGAAGCTGGTCTGAGGCAGGCAAAGAGGGAAAGATGACAGTATTTGTGTATGATATCTTGTGCTGGGTGATGTTTTGATGTTCCTTGGTGTGTATGGATGTGCTGCCATGTAGTGTAGTGGATGTTCTGGGTTTGTAGAGGCTGCAGCGAGAATTTGGTTCCTCTCATGTCTAGGTGATCCTTGACTTTGAGGATTTTAGTTTCTTGATGTGAGTGGTCTGTGGGTGTAGTAGATGTGCAGCCTGTGATTATTTTTAGGGACTTTTTCTGTATAGTCTGGAGAGTAGAAATGTATGGTTGAAAATGATGATATATATATTCACTATATACAAGGCAAAATAAATTTAGCCATGGACACGTTATTGAGGAACCCAGTGACAACTCATGTCGCAACATTAGGGCTGAGGGAAAAACTCCCCAAGGAGGACAAAATCTCGAAAGCACAGAAACTTGATCTAACGTGGCCTAAAGTTATATAGAATTTGGAGAGTGGCTAGGACATACAATTAACCAAGCTACATACACCACTCAAACAATTCACAATAGTTGACAATGCCTTATATAGGATCAACAGAGGACAACGAAATCATAGAAGAAAGAACAGACAACTTGTGGTACGTGATGTGATACCTCACATTTTATGGACTGTGCACAAAAGTCCACATGCTGGACATACTAGCAAAGATAGGACTGCCAGACAAGCCCGGATGTTATACTACTGGCAATCATTATGCAAAGACATACACAATAACATAGACAGATGTGAGTCATGTGCAAGACACAAAGGTTACGTGTTAACACCTGCATCTATAGAGAAATATCCTGTACCTAACCAACCGTGGGATGTTGTCGTGGCTGACTTAAGTTACCCTTATCTTAAAATAATAATCAATATCTCTTTGTTGCTACAGATCATTTCTCAAGCTATGTGATTATGGTCCCAATTAAGAATAAGACAGCACAAACAGTGGGAAGGATAATAACAAAATTTGTAGATCCACCACACCAAAGGTATTAAACCCCTAGGGGCCGGCTTAAGTCCTATAGCGTGCGGTCAACAGGCGGCAGTTCACGTCATTGACGTTTTCATTTTTCGCGGGCATGTTTGAACTTCCGAGCGTACCAAAATGACTCAGAGTATTGTCACGGCCTGTCTGGTGCGTGGAGTGACACTTGCTGGCAGTGGTATGGGGCAGGAGTAGGGGTAGGGGAGGGGTGGGAGGGCGGCCCTGCCTTGAGGAGAGAAGCATGGTGAAGGTGGAGGGTGGTGGGAGGCCCGCATCAAAAAAAGAGTGTGGCCTTGAAAGCAGCTGATACAGGTTTGTGTATGGCTTGGGGTAGGGTGGGGTTGGGAGTCCTATTTGGGGTGTCTGAGGGGTGTGGTGGAGAATGAAAAGGGGCCCATTTATGGGTGTGGGAGAAGAAGTGAAAGCAGTTTAGTACAAGTGTACAGACTACAGGAAGCCTCCCACGTACTACTATATTTTTCACCCTGCCATTTCATTGTGTACCATGGCAGTGGAAGGACAGCCAAGACCATCCAGGTGATACTCGCCCCCAGTGCATTCCACTCCTGCAAAAAGATGCCCCAAGTGTCTGAGCAAAGAAGAATATATACTGTCAAGAACTGGCAGATCTGGGTGGGAAAATATTTCATCAGGGAACGAAACAAGTAGTGATGATAGCGGCCTTGATTATAACCATGTGGAGGAAGTGCGCAGAATGGAGGCCGAGGTGGCGGCTGGTGGGATTAGATAGGAAGAGCGTGTTGGTGTGGAGGAGTTTGAGCATGAGGAAACTCCACCTGATAGTGAAATTGACTTGATTTCCTGGAGTGAAGGTAGTGTTTTTTGTGCCTGATATGCCCGTTTTTGTTGAAAATAATGCCGGGTTTACTGATGATTTTTATTCTTGGTGATGATGCAACAGAGTTAGATTATTTCTGGCTGTTTTTTGATGATGAAATGGTGAAGTTCATTGTGATCAGTCTCAGCTATTTTTTGATTACTGTAGTAGGAATTACACTGGCCCTCCCTCTGTGGCAAAGATGCGACGCTGGACTGTCCCTGATGTCAGTGAGTTGTTTGTCTTTCTACCATTACTGATGCTGATGGCACACGTGAAAACGCATATAGCTTACTGCATGAATATTGGATACAGGACGACATCACAGCTACTCCTGATTTTGGAAAATACATGTCTAAAGATCATTTCCTTGCTCTATTACGGTACTTACATTTCGCTGACAATGATCCCCCTGAACAACATGACCGCCTGTGGAAAATTAGTGAATTCTTCACTATGCTGAAAGAAAGATTTGTCAAATACTTTCGTCCCTTCTAGAAAATTCTCATAGACGAGTCTGTGGCGTTATTCCATGGCCGTACTGTGTTCAGGCAGTATATTCCATCAAAACAACATCGCTTTGGCATCAGATTTTTTGTGTTGTGCGATTGCAAAACTGCGTATGTGCTGGATATGACTGTGTATACAGGTAGTGATGCTGACATTCCAAAAAATGACCCCAGTGGATTCTCAAGTGCAGTAGTAAAGAAACTCATGGATCGGTACCTCAATGCAAATCATGTGTTATACACCGACACTTATGTTTTATATATCTCCAGCAATTACTCAGTATCTACCACAATATGATACAGGCTCATGTGGCAAAGTGCGTGCAAACAGGAAAAACTGGCCTAAATTTGAAGGACATATGAAGCATAGTAAAGTGCAACTGAAAAAGGCAAGAAATATGTTAGCTATAAAGTTGCATGATAAGAGGGATGTCATTGAGCTTGCAGCAGTGCACAAAGGAGAAATGATAGACAGTGGCAAAGTAGACAGAACTACATGAGGGGCAATCCAGAACCCTGATGCAATAGTTTATTATGCGTACAACATGCGGCTCATGGACAAAAGCGACATGTAGGCTGAGGCTGTTGACTGCATGCGTAAATGCATGAAGTGGTACGAGAAGAGGTTTTTACACCTCACTGACATCGCTCTGCTGAACGCATACAATCTATACTTAGTAAATACGTGCAACCGCATGTCACTTAGATTACTTAGTAAGGCAGTCATACAGCAAGTTTTCTCCACCTACGAGAGTGTGATATCCACTGTGCCTGGGCGTCATCCTACAGATAGCACGACAGATCGCCTCTTGGGACAGGAATAGGCCTTTTCCAGTGACGTCACAGAAATCACGTGGTTTTGTTTACGAATCCATATTGGACGGCAAACTCTTCGCATTAATGGCTGTCCAGAGCTCTCAGAGATTGAACTGTCCGATATATGCAGAAATCTGGACCAACACCACCAAGATCTGTACAGGAACAAGATGAAGTGTTTGAGGCTGGATGCTTACACCATATCTAGGGAGAAATTCACCCGTTTCAAGTACGGGAAACTGAAACCAGATCTCGGATATGGCGATCTCTATCACTGTTTGGTGAAAACCCAGTGAGAGTTCACGGGGACATCCCTCAAGATAAATATGTGTAATATATCTAGCTGGAATTGACATACAGTACATGTAAATCGTCTTGGTAATCAGTAAATTATTGACGTGGGGCCAAGGGGGAATCAAGCATGGTAGTTGATGAATGAGTGGAGGGTAGGGGCGTGGGAGTGTGGGAAGGAGGTGGAGGGGGCGTGGGGAGTTTGAATGGCGGTGGGGAGGTGGGAGGGTGGGATTAGGGTTGGTTTGGGGGTGGGGGTGTGGGGGGTGAGGGTTTAGGGGAGGGTTGGGAATGGGTGGTAAAAGGTGGGACGGGTAGTGGGTGGAGGGGAAAGGGTTTGGGTGGTGGTGGAGGGTATTGTGTGGGGCTGGGGGGCTTGTGGACGAGAGTTGGGGTGTGGGAGGTGGGGATGGGGGTTCAGAAATGGGGGTAGGAGCAGTGTTGCCATATCCGAACAACGAAATTATGCTAGGGCAGTGAAAAAATTATGCTAGATTGAGCAAATTTATTCCAAGTAAAAAACGAATTATGCTAACTTGAAGCTAAATGATAAAATTCTATATTTATTCATGTTACATATTAACTGTGTATTCTGTTTGCTATGAAAATATTTAATGAACCCTACATAAGAGAATACATCTCTCTCTCTCTCTCACACACACACACACATATATATATATATATATATATATATATATATATATATATATATATATATATATATATATATATATATATATATATATATATATATATATATATATATATATATATATATATATATATATATATATATATATATATTGCAGAACAATGTATTCTGTAAGCTATACTTCAGTTAAACATTTTTATTGAATTAAAATATGTACAGTACTGCTGATAAACATATGGCATTCTTACCACCCAATAGAAAACAGAATAAATCATTAATCTCGTTTAAATACTGTAACTGTATTCATACTTCAATCCTCAAAAAATAAAACTGTTATTGAATAAATACGTAAATAATATAAATACATTTATGCACCTAAAAACTAGAGGTTCAAAAAATACTTTAGAATTTTATTAAACATAAAATATATATTATTGTATAATCAGTAAATTATTATTATTACATAATTATAATATTCTTACCCATAAAAAAATAAAACCGTTCCATATATATCGGCATCGCTTCTGTGCTTACACCCTGCCTAGGCAAACTCTTTCGCCTTTGTCTGTCAACTTGTACCTTTCCTTCTTGCTTGAAGTTTGCTCTCATTCAGCCAGTCCCAAAGAAGGGTGACTACTCCCAACCCTCCAACTATCGTCCAGTTGCTTTAACGTCCTGTATTTCAAAAGTTTTCGAGTCAATTCTTAATAGAAAAATTTTAAGGCATCTTTCCTATCACAACCTTCTTTCCGATCGTCAGTATGGTTTCCGTCAGGGACGCTCCACTGGCGATCTTCTCACCTACCTTTCAGACTCCTGGTCATCCTCCTTTCGGGACTTTGGCGAAAGCTTTGCCATTGCATTTGACATCTCAAAGGCTTTCGATCGAGTCTGGCATAAATCTTTAATTTCCAAACTGCCCTTCTACGGTTTCTATCCTTCTATCTGTGCCTTCATCGCTAGCTTCCTTTCTGGTCGTTCTATAGCCGCTGTTGTAGACGGCCATCGTTCTTCTCCTAGATCTATCAACAGTGGTGTTCCTCAGGGCTCTGTCCTATCACCAACTCTCTTCCTTTTATTCATCAATGATCTTCTAAGCTGTACATCTAACCCTATCCACTCATACGCTGACGACTCCATCCTTCACCTTTCCATTCGGTTCCCGCAACGCCCATCTCAACAGTTACTTCAACAAGCAAGGGATGAGGCTGTGGCACACCTAATGTCTGATTTGGCTCGTATCTCTGACTGGGGTAAAAATAATATGGTTGTCTTTAATGCATCTAAGACTCAGTTCTTACACCTATCAACCCAACAAAATCTTCCACAGGTATACCCACTAATGTTTAATAATATTCAGCTTAATCCTGCATCATCCTTGAACATGCTTGGGGTTTCATTTACTCGGGACTTATCTTGGAAAGATCATATTACATCTCTTGTAAAATCTGCTTCCAAGAGATTGGGTGTGCTAAGCCGACTCTGCTCTTTCTTTACCCCTGCACAATTGTTGACTCTATACAGGGGTTTTATCCGCCCCTGTGTGGAGTACAACTCTCATGTGTGGGGAGGCTCCCCACATACAGCTCTTCTCAATAGGGTGGAGTCAAAGGCTTTTCGTCTCATTAACTCTCCTCCTCTTACTGACTCCCTTCAACCTCTGCCTCTTCGCCGCACTGTTGCATCTTTATCTCTTTTCTATCGCTACTTTAATGATCACTGCTCCTCTGAACTATCTGCTTGCATTCCTCTACCTCTACGACGGGCGCGTAGCACCCGTCTGGCAGCAAACTCTCATCCTTTTTCTGTCCAACTCTCTAATGCAAGAGTTAACCGTTACTCCCAGTCTTTCATTTATGCAACCGGTCAGCTCTGGAACTGTCTCCCTCTGTCTGTATTTCCTGCTGCCTATGATCTCCAGTCTTTCAAACGCAGTGTGTCCAGGCATCTCAAAATGATTGGATCTTGAATTTGGCTCTATGTTGTATTTTGTTTTTCTCTTGGAGGGAACTGTTACTGCGGGCTCATGGCCTTTGGTTCCTTCTTCCTCGCATAAAAAATAAAATAAATAAAAAAAAAAATAATCACAGTACCATCCTCAAAAATTAATTGGCGCTTATTTCTGAAGCAATACATAAGTTATTATTTAGAAGGAAATTAGACCATCATTATGATACGATTTTGTTTACGGAGTTTTCTCCATTAGTTTTTCTCATACGTGTCTTTCTTCATAGCACTGACCATCTGAACTGATGGTTCAATTTTAACACATACCCCTTTCTCTTTAATGCCTTCTGCACCAAGTATTTCATTTCTCAGTGATCTGTTGCTCAGTCTGTTTCTCTCTTCTGATTTCTTTATGTTAACAAAGAAAAATTCTTTCACAATCTGCATTTGATACTGGGATTGTTAGCAATGCCTTTGTGAAGTTTGATAAAGTCTTGTATTTCTCACTCTGGTGGACCTGCGCCCCAAATCCTTCAGTGCTTTGATTTTGGGAAAGAAAGTCGTCCAGATCACTACTCATCATTAGGGATCTCCATTCATCATCTAAATCTTGTTCTTTGTCTTCGTCAACTATTCTTGGCATCATAGCAGCAACATCCAACACAGACATCCTCTCACTCTTTCTTATTTCACATGGATCTAAAATGGAACCAATTGCAAGCAGGGTTTCATTACTGAGAGGCAAGCGCTGTTTTAGCTGAACTGCTAGCTCTGCTAAGAACACTAGGAGACGGTCAAACATTTGATTGGTCCTTTGACTGTCTCTACGAGTAGCTGTTGCTTCCATAAGCCTAACAAACTTAACACCCCCATAGATTTTGCTGGAGGGTACCTGACACTCTGGATTCCTAGGGTCCATTTCAATTACCTGATTTATTGTTGCCTTTAGGACATTTGGTTTAAAAAAAAAAAAAAAAAAAAAAACTTAAGATCTGAATATAGAGCTGCCACAGTTCTTCACCACTTGGGGCACAAGTGCATGGGAGCCCTGGAAGATGGTATTCAACTTATCAGTTATTGACAAAATGTACTCAAGGAACTGCAAGTATAGGTGATTGTAGGGGTTTGAGAACTCATTGTACAGAAAGTCTGAACTCTGTAATCTGTCTTCAGTGTGAGCAAGCTGAAAATATAAATGCAAGACATTTCACTGATCCAGCACTCTTACAACACACGCACCCAAAGACAACCACCGAATGTCATGCAACCTTAGAATTCGTTGTTGGTGACACTGCATAAACTCCTGGAATTCTTTGGTCTTTCATTCTCTTGCTTGAGTGAGAGAAATAAGAATAACACTCTCGCAAAAGTTGTTCAAGTGGCTGTGGCAGGAGTTTGGTTGAATGGCTAACAGCTAAGGAAATAGAATGGCATGCACACTTAACTGTTATTATGTGAGAATTCTCTGCCTTCAGCCTAGAAACTATACTGTTGTTGACACCAAACATGACATTAGTGGTATCTGTAGCAAACCCCACACAATTTTGAAGGTCCATATTGTCAGCCTGGAGCTCTATCCTCAATATTAAAAACAAACTTTCAGCATTCTCACCTTTCATGACAGGGAGACCTAGAAGTTTAGTTGATACTCTGTTACTGACATTATCATAATATTTAACAGCAATAGCCATGATGGACTCTGTGCTTGTATCCGTTGACTGATCAACAATTAAGGAAAAGTACTGGGAGCCCTCAATCTTTTCCAGGAGTTCTTTTTTGAAGTGTGTCCCCAGCTCATTATCAACTATTGCTGAACATTTTGTACGCTTAGAAGCATACCCTTTGGCTATCTCAGAATCAGGAAAAATGACTGGGAATATTTCAGACAAATGGTCCATTAAATTGTAAGATAAATGATGCTCTGCAGCAATTTTAATTTCAGCCTGAGCAATTGCACTCGAAACATTAGAGTGTGGAACATCTGGGATATCTGTAAAGAAGAGAATAGGCAGACAAGCAGACAGACAGAAAGATTGATAGGCAGACAGATAAAAAGATAGGTAGGTGGCTTACTTTATCATATATGATCCCGTAATATATAATGAAGAGGATTATTAATTTATCATTTTAAAATATGCAGACAGAACATAAAAAAAAAATATTGTTTGAATAAGCCAGCTATTCATTTGATCTGGGGGACGAACTTCACTCAAATATAATCAGTTTCGTCAAGTCGTGGCTACTGCAGTAGGCCTATAGCCCAAGATCATGCCATAAGGCAGACCAGGAATAAAAATTCAAACTTAAATTAAACTAAGTGTTTGCATCTCCTTGTCCTTGACCAGGAGGCCCATTTCCCACCACTGTGTTACTTCAGAACCGAACTGACCTACAGTACAGCCGACTCCAAAGTCCTGTAACCCCTCTACATGATAAACAGCTTTTCTCTAGTTTCAAAAGACTAAGTTAAATTACAGTAGGCCTACTCATTAACATACTGGAATTATTTCATTGTTCACGTGTATGAAGTATAATTTTCTTCACAGGTAGAGGGAAAATTGATTTAACCCGCCCCGTCCCGTCGACGTATGGGTACGTTGCAACGATTTGCATTTGCCAGTCCCGGCGACGTACCAGTACGTTGTGCAATTGCAAGGTCCCTAATTTGCACAATATTCAATTTTCGCGCGTGATTTTTCGTATGTATACACGAGACACCTTCCTCTATTCCTCTACAAGATGCCAAGCAGGGACAATGCCTTACACCGCATAACCTCCCCCCTCCCCCCCTCACACCATTGTCTTGGCAAAGGACCTGTTACCAGTGACCTGGCTAGTAAAGATATTCAGGGCCAGAGTGATTCCCCAATCGATGACAATGTGGAGGACAATGTTTACATAGCATTAGAAGAAGAAACAGCCAGAAATAATGATCAGGTAATGTGGCAAAAAAAGGTCAGGTATGATGATTAGTTAGTGAGTGAAACAATGCTTATAATGCCTTCATTACTACTTGAAAACCAATATACTCTCATACTACATATACATTCGTACCAAGTATATAAATAAATACCGTTTATGAGTGGATAAAATAGTTACCCTCCCATAGAACTCGTTTTCTTTGGTGCCAGCATGTTAGAAAACCCAGTCAGGTAAGGAGGAACTCCTACCTGGATTCGGTATTTTAAACCTCAGGTGAGCAATTTCTCTATGAATTTTCGATGTTTCTCACCAAAAGCGAAGGTTTAAGCCAAAAAAAAATTTTCGAAAATACCTCGGGACTGGGGGATGTCGGAGGTGCGGAAAACCTCGGGACGTGGCGGGTTAAAAATTGTAAAGGAGATACAGAGCCTTTGCACTTGACTATACATATGCCTAATCACAATCGTGGCTTACCTTATTACAGCCATGTGATGATTTTTCCAGAGCTTGGTGTTTTTTTGAGTGTCCATGAACCTTGATGACACATAACTTTGGCTGAATAGAAACATTGCACCACTTCCAAAAAGCTTTGTTTTTCTTGTCTCTGGCGACATGGGGGGCGCTGTAGCACAGTGGTAGCGCGCCGGACTCGTAATCGGGGGATTGCGAGTTCGAGCCTCGCCCGGGCTGCCGTGCCGGGGGTGGTAGCTCGCTCCTGTAACCCTAGCGGGGCTATATAGTCCAATACAGGGCTTAGCTCGGGGGAACTCCATTTCTCCCATTTGTCTCTGGCGAGCCACTCTCTGAATCCACTTGCAGCCAGCCATTCTGGGAAAAGATTGGTTGTAACTTTTTTTTAACAGCTTTTTGTTTCTCGGGTAGGTCAGAATCATGGTCACTACTACTCGAGGAATCACTGCCAAATGAAACTTTTGAAGCACTAGGTCCTGGATCCACTTGACTGACTTCCTCTTACACGACATCTTGAAATAACTAGGTTACTGCATGCACTGGTGCTCCACTACTGGCGTAACTTGTTTTTAATTTTAAAAAAATAATCAAAGTATGGCACATAACTGCCTCATGGTTTCTCATATACGGTTGGCTGAGCTCCAGGGTACTCTTATAATATCGTTCTTAAGGTATCAGTATGGCAACACTCATTCATTCGCCAATCAGCTACCCGCCCAACTCTCTCTCTCTCTCTCTCTCTCTCTCTCTCTCTCTCTCTCTCTCTCTCCGATTTATAGCTTTTATAAAATTATTCCAAAATTATTCCATTCCATTCAAAATTGTGCTAGAATTATGCTAAAACTTTTAATATGTTAAAAAATATTCCAGACTCGAAAATTTATCCAAATTATGCTAAAAGAATAAAATTATTCTAGATATGGTAACACTGGGTATGAGGTTGTTGGGGGGTGGGAGTGAGGGGTGGTGGGGGATGGTGGTGGGGTGGCGGTGGGGGGGTCGGGGTGGCAGTGGGAGGGTGGCGGGGGTGTATAGGTGGGGTGGGGATGTGTGTGAGGTGGTTGGGTGGCAGTGGGGGGGGGATGGGGGTGTGTGTGAGGTGGTTGGGTGGCAGTGGGGGGGATGGGGGTGGGGTTGGAGGGGGTGGGGCGTGGCTCACCTGGTATGAAATGCATGCTACAGACTCGGGTGTAGTCCGTTGGCTGCCAATTCTCCCTCTTCATGGCAGCGATCCACTTCTGTTGCCTTTCTTCATTGACTGGAAACCGGCAGAAGTTTACCACTTCCACTTTTCTACCTTATCTTACAGCTGAAGGCACAACAGTGGAATACCATTGTGGAATTTGCAATTCTCTCTCTTTAGATGTCCGACAATTTCCCGTCCAGTATGGCGTCATAAACAAAAGTCACATGACCCGTGACGTCATGCGGAAAAGATCTATACATTTCCCGCCATTTTCTGGAGGATATTCCTGGTACTGGAGCTGGGGCACGGGGACAAAGGGCGTGCTTTGCATGCAGACATACAACCAAATGCCCACCCAAAAGCAAGGATGTGAGCTCCTGGTGCAAGGAGTGTGGTGTTGCCCTATGCCAGCTTCGCTTTAGGGAGTATCACACTGTAAAGAAATTCTAAAAGCAGGATGATGTGTAAAGAATGTGTAAATAAGTGTGATAGTAAATGGACATAAGTGTGATATAAAATAAGTGAGGTGCTGAGTTCATTACCAGGCTAAGTGCCAAAACTACAAAACGCCAGAAAATGCATTTAAAGTCTGGCGATTTTAAAACTTTGATATCTCTGTAACCACTTGTGTTATTTTGATGTGTTTTTTTTTTTTATGTAGCTTATGGTATTTCCTTTATTGCAATAACCTCTATTTTGCACTATCTGTCATTAATCATGATGATATCATGTGAAGAAATAAAATTTTGCCCCCCACTGCTGGATCGATCGGCTAAGAAAATATTTTTATCCTACAAATAACTGCAGAAATACATCATAAGAGGTCAATAACATATTAGCATAATGTCTCACGAGTGTCATACTGTGGAATAAAATCAAAGTTCTATGACATAAGCATTATTAATTTCACAATAATAGCAGTTTAAAAGTCGGAAACTGTGCATCTTTTTCTCAGAGTTTTTAATCACCAATAAACACGAACCACATCACAAACATCAAGAAAAACATAATAAATTATTATATTGTTGATAATAATAAAAAAGTAAGCCTGCATTCAATGTATGAGGACATTATTAGAAAATCCCTGTAACCTGAATTAAAAAAAAAAAAAAAAAGGATCCTGAAAAAAAATGCTACGAGTACCAGTAACATCACAAACACAGTGGCAATAATAATAATTGCAATAATGGTTAAAAAATACTATAATAATAATGAGAAAGCACCCGCAAGGCGGGTGGGAGTACAATATTGTCCTTTCTCCTCTCCCCTTCACAGCTGCTGGTGGGAGTAGTGTCAGATGTCAGCTTATTGGCTAGTTGCAGTGCAGCCTGAGTATCTGATTGGCCAGCTTCAAGGGGGGGTAAGGAAATGCGGTAGGATATAACCCACTAATGGTTTCACATTCGCTTCAACACCACGGGGAGTCGACATAAGGAACATAGACAGGCTGAACTCATAGGAAAAGCGACCATACAGCTGGCAGAATTCTGGTCCCAGTCGCCCGCCTTGAGCACTAGTGCGAAACCAGACGTTTTTTGTTGTTGTTTGGTGTGACGGTGCAACACACATGTCTACTTAACCAGGATTTTGACCGCTTTGTAGGTTGTTTCTTAGCACTTTATTACTTGCAACATATAGAGGGATGATTTAGCTACTTGTTGGTGCATGTAGGTGTTTTGCGGCCATTTTGGTGCTTAGCCCGGTAATGAACTCAGCGCCTCAAGTGTGATAGAAAACATAAAATGAGCAGATGTTTTTTAGTTACTGTCTTGTGATTTTTTGCTATTTTACTGGAAATATTTTCATACGGCTTTCTGAGTTAGTGCACCAACAAAGACACACCCCAAGACTAATATTAGCAGGAGAAGTATCGTCTGCTTCGCTTTTCACACACTAACATATTTCTTGCTTTTTCCAGCTGCACTTCACCACGCTTCATATGTCCTTCAAATTTAGGCCAGTTTTCCTGTTTGCACGCGCTGTGCCACATGAGCCTATATCACGTTGTAGCAGATACTGGGTAAGTGCTGGAGATGTACTGTATAATAATTGTCGGTGTATAACACATGATTGGCATTGAGGTACCGATTCATGAGTTTCATTACTGCCACACCTGAGAATCCGTGGGGGTCATTTTTTGGAATGTCAACATCACTACCTGCATACCCAGTTTTGCAATCACACAGTACGAAAAATCTGATGCCAAAGCGATGTTGTTTTGATGGAATATACTGCCTGAACACAATACGGCCATGGAATAACGCCACAGACTCGTCTATGACAATTTTCTGAAAAGGACGAAAGTATTTGACAAATCTTTCTTTCAGCATAGAGAAGAATTCACGAATTTTCCACAGGCGGTCATGTTGTTCAGGGAGATCGTTGTCAGCAAAATGTAGGTACCGTAATACAGCAAGGAAACGAACTTTAGACATGTATTTTCCAAAAACAGGAGTAGCTGTGATGTCGTCCTGTATCCAATATTCATGCAGTGAGTTACATGATTTTTCACGTGTGCAATCAGCATCGGTAATGGTAGAAAGACAAACAACTCAGTAACATCAGGGACAGTCCAGCGTCACATTCTTGCCAGAGGGAGGGCTATTGCAATTCCTGCTACAGTAAAAAAAAAAATAGATGAGACTGATCATACATGAACTTCACCATTTCATCAAAAAACAGCCGGAAATTATCTACTTCTGTTGCCTCATCACCAAGAATAAAATCATCAGTAGCCCCGGCATTATTTTAAGAAAAAATGGGCATACTGGGCAGAAAAACACTACCTTCACTCCAGGAAATCAAGTCAATTTCACTATTAGGTGGAGTTTCATCATCCTCCTCCTCCTCCACACCACCACACTCTTCCTATCCAATCCCACAAGCCGCCACCTTGGCCTCCTTCTGCGCACTTCCTCAACATAATCATAATCAGTGTCGCTATCATCATTGCTTGTTTCACTCCCTGATGAAAATATTTTCCCACTCAGATCTGCCAGTTATTGAAAGTACATATTCTTCTTTGCTCAGACACTTGGGGCATCTTTTTGTTGGAGTAGAATGCAGGGGGGGGTGAGTGTTGCCTGGATGGTCCTGGCTGTCTGTCCACTGTCATGGTACACAGTGAAATGGCAGGGAGACCAATACAGTAGTGCCAGGGAGGCTTCCCATAGTCAGTACACTTGTACTCAAACTCCTTTCACACCTTCTCCCACACCCATAAATGGGCCCCTTCTTATTCTCTGCCACACCCCTCATGCACCCCAAATAGGCCTACTCCCCCACCACCCTATCCCTAGCCTTACGCTGTATCTGTATCAGCTTCTTTCAAGGCCACACTCTCTCTATGCGGCCTCCCACCACCCTCCACCTACACCATGCTTCTCTCAAGGCTGGGCTGCGTTCCCACCCCTCTCCCACCCCTACTCCCACCCCATACCATTGCCAGCCAGTGTCACCCCACACTCTAGACAGGCTGTGACAATACTCTGAGTCAATTTGGTGGGCTAGGAGGTTCAAACACGCCTGCAAAAAAAGAAAACATCATTAGACGTCATGTATTCATGCCACCCGGATGGGAGGGGTTAATTGGACCAAAATCTTATATCTTGAGAAATGATCTGTAGCATCGAAGAAATATTTATAATTATTGTAAGATAAGGGTAATTTAAGTAAGTCAACCAGTTGGATAGGTACAGGATATTTCTCTATAGGTGCAGGTGTTTAACATGTAACCTTTGTGTCTTGCACATGACTCACATATGTCTATGTTATTGTATATGTCTTTGCATAATGATGGCCAGTAGTATAACATCCGGGCTTGTCTGGCAGTCCTATCTTTGCTAGTATGTCCTGCATGTGGACTTTTGTGCATAGTCCTTAAAATGTGAGGTATCATATCAGGTACCACAAGTTGTCTGTTCTTTGTTCTATGATTTGGTTGTCCTGAGCTGATCCTATATACGGCATTGTCGACTATTGCAAATTGTTTGAGTGGTGTATGTAGCTTAGTTAATTGTATGTTCTTGCCACTCTCCAAACTCTACATAACTTTAGACCACGTTAGATCAAGTTTGTGTGCTTTTGAGATTTTGTCCTGTTGGCGAGTTTTTCCTTTACCCCTAATGCTGCGACATGAGTTGTCACTGGGTTCCTCAAGAACGCGTCCATGACTACATTTATTTTGCTTTGTATATAGTGAATATGTACATTATCATTTTCAACCATGCATTTCAACCTTGCTCTCCTCCCAGAGAGGAGTTTTTCTTGCAACATGCCCACAAGTGGTTTATGGTCAGTGAATAGGTGAATTCCATATATACCAAACCTCAAAACGTCCGTAGTGAGAAGACAACTGCAAGTGTCTCTAGTCCAGTAGTGCAGTAATTTTTCTCTGCACCTTTTATTTGTCTACTTGCAAATGCAGTTGGTTGATTTTTTTCTTGGTTATCTTCTTGCATCAGTATAGCCCCTAACCCATTAAGCAATGTATCTGTGCAAATTATAAATGGTTTTATGAAATTAGGGTGGACCACATTTCATCCACATTTGTGGGTTCTGGGAAATCCCTTACTGCTTGTATTTTATCGTCTGAAGTGTGTATGCCTTCTTCATCAAGCCTGTGGCCTAAGAATTTTATTTCTTTAAAGCAAAACTTGCATTTAGATAGCTAATTTTCAAACTAACATTGGCTAACTTGTGCAGGGACTGGTCTAATTTCTGTAAATTTTCATCTATTGTGTGTGTTGCAGTTATGACATCATCCAAGTAAACAAAGATACCATTTCCTAACATTGCTGATAATACACTATTTATTAATCATTCGAATGTACCTGGAGCTGTCCTTAATCCCACTGACATTGTTTGATACTGATAATGCGCTGTATTTGCATGAATCGTCATCTAACTCGATTTGGTAATATCCATTAAAGAAATCGATTGTGGAACATACATTATCATCTGGTCCAATTTTTTGCAAGATGTCACTTAACAATGGCATAGGAAACCGGTCTGAGATTGTGCGTTGGTTGAGTTTGTGATAATCAATGACCACATGCATTTCACTGTTTCATTTAGGCACTAAAAATAATGGGGCATTCCACGGGCAGACTGATGGCTCAATAAGACCCATTTTTAACATTTCATCCACATACTGATTTGCAAGGTATGTTGTGGGTGTGCAACCCTATTAGCTGGTACATATATTGGTTGTGTGTCCTGGTGTATGTTAATCCTGTTTAATCAGGTTAGCACAACCTATTTTTTTCCCAGACGATGTGACTGTCTGTCGGTGTTTTTGTAATAAATCCATTAGATCATTTTCCGTATCACAATTTCCTGACTGAATCAAATTCTCCTTTATGCATTCCATCCGTTGATTTCATCTTACTTGATGTTCCATCTATTGTTACTTCACACATAGGAGCTGCACAAGTCTCAGAACTGCATATACAAGTTCCCTTTATGATCTGCTCTTCTCCATCCATCTGATTAATTAGGAACACATGATTTTCCCCATCGTTATCACCTGACATATGGCGTTTTCCACTGTGAATCCTTTTACTTTACATTATTCTTTTAAGACAATAACAGTACCATTTTTCACTTTACCCTTTATGGTAACTTTCATATATGATTTAGGTGGAATAAGTGCATCATTGGTGAGATATGCAGGAATTAAAGTTGGAAGTCTACTGTCACCTCTGTCCCTGGGTAAATGGGTTGGTAGGGATGAGAAGGAAGGTTGAGTAGTCTTTTGAAGTGCATGAGTAATCTCATTTTCTTTGAGGTCGGACTGAATCGTTCTGCTAAGGTGTTTGATCATTCCAACTCCCTTCGATTGTCTACAATTGTTGGTTATTTCTGGTGAAATTTCCTCTTTGAATTCCTTATCATATAATATTCCATCCATGTGTGGGAGTAATATGATATTCTCTTTCCTCATGGTTCACAAACGCAGTAATATGTTAGCTTTTATTAATAAATTCTCTACTAAAAAAAAAAAATCGTGATGATTATTTTTGTAGTCAGTACATTTGCCAGAAATTCTACAATTAAGGAATTAGGCTAGAATGCCCCATTATTAGAATTTGACTTTCCCAAAATTATTTCATAAAAAATACAGACTACATACTTAAAATCCATCCTAGACAATTTACCAACCTACAAAGCTCCAGGCCCAGATGGAACTGCTTCTTCCAGTTGTTCTGGAAAAGTGTTCCCCAGAAATTCCCTCTGTTCTAGCTGAATTATTCAGACTATGCATACGTACTTCTTCATTCCCTAATTCATGGAAAGAAGTTAGTATCCACCTTGTTCCAAAGAAAGGAAGCTCCTCTGACCCCTCTGATTACAGCCCAATAACTATCACATCATCTCTTGGTAATGTATTTGAAATTGTAATTAATAAGCACATAGTTGAACACCTTGAACCCAACAACTTAATTAGTGATAGACAAAACGGTTTTCACCGCGAAAAATCCACCATTGACATACTCAATCTCTTGACTCATACCATCCACCAATCAATTGACCAACATGAAGAAACTCATGCAGTAGTCCTTGATATTTCTAATGCTATTGACAGTGTGTGGCACCGTTTTCTGCTCTCCAAACTCCCTTGCTATGGACTAATGTCTTTTCTTCCTCTGATTTCCTCATATCGCAGTGACAGAAAAATAAAAGTAGATGATGAATAAATCAATTTCCATTCAATTAACGCCGGCATGCAACAAGGATCAGTTCTGGTGCCAAGCCTATTTCTTGTTCATATTAATGATCTCTTACCTGTCACCCACAGTCCTGTCCATTCCTGTGCAGATAACTCAACACTTCACAGTTCATTCACACGCAAACACCCATTTACAGTGTTTAATATCTCAAACTCTCAACCCAGTACAGCCATCTCCATAAATCAAGACTGTTTTAAGATCAGTGCATCGAGACAAAATAACCTTGTCTCATTTAAAGCTGGTAAAACCAAATATAATAATACAATTTACTAATAGGGAGATATTGCTAGATTCGTATATTACCTTCAAAGCTACTAATATTCCTATCTCCAAAAATATTGAAATTCTCGGTGTTTCATTTAACAGTGCCCTCAGCTGGACCTTTCATGTCAAATCTCGTGCTTAGACTGCCTCAAAAAAATGTGGATTACTGTACAGAATCCGTAACTTCTTCACTGATGAGCAGTTAGCAATAATATCTAAGATTCATGTGCGCTCTCAGCTTGGCTATTGCTCACCCCTGTGAAATGGATGTGGAGAGATTGCATTAAAACAACTAGACAAATTTCAGAACAAAGCCGTTGGAATTATTAATAACTCTGCTTCTATAAACAAACTACCTCCCACAAAACTAAGAAGGAATGTTGTCTCCCTTGCATTATTTTACAGATACTTTTATGGCAAATGCTTAGACGAAGTTGCGTCCATTGTGTCACCTTTACATGTCTTCCTTTGTACTAAACGAGTATCTGATAGCACTCATGACTAGAATGTCACACAGCCATATTGTAGAACTTCTGCCTATCAGAATTCTTTTATTCCCCGAACTGCATCTCTCTGGAACTCACTTCCCCGGCGTTGTTTCCCCCCAATCTTCAAGCTACAGCTGTTTAAGTCCAACTGTTACAGATATTTTATGAATAGAGGACTCCAGTCATCTGGTGTGTGGATTTGTTTTTATTCATTTGTTTTTCCTTCCTCTGTTCTGTTATTTAAAAAAAAATAATGTCTAACTGTATCATGCCCTTAATATTTATTTATTTGCCATCTACAGCATATATGCCTAAATTAGATGCCTCCATGAAAGTTACTTTCTTTTTAATTCTAAAAAATCTTCTCTGATTCGTCTTGGTTTATTAAATTCACTGGTGAGCCAGAATCCAAGAATAATGAAATCTTTTGATCTTCACAGGAAGCGGCCACCAAAATACATTCATTTCCGTGTATGCATCCTATATGTACTCTAGGATAGTTTTTCTTTATGTATAGTTATTTTTTTCCAGTGGCATGCCCTTCCCCCGACTTATGAACAGACATTAATCTTTTTACTGTCTTGCTATATGATGTGCAATGTCCTGTCATTTTATGCGTTCAGCAATATGGTTGCACCCTTTCTTTCTATCTTCTTTGTTTGATATAACACTCAGCTTTCATGTGACCGGGATTAGCACAGTTATAACATAGAGTTGGCCTGTCTCCCGAATATGACCCACGAGATGACATTTCTAATTTTGGTTTTTCTGTGGCACGGTTTCTGCTTGGACTAGATCCAGAGTTTTGAGGCTGCCTGTTGCCTGGTGTTTGCAAACGCTGCCATGATGTCAGATGTTGTTTTATTTGTCTCTTCTCAGGTCACGATCTTTTTGTTCTGTACTTGTGCTAGATGTATTCATAGCTGCCACTGTGTTTGTAATTCTCATCCTTGTTGTATTGGATTGTGATAATTCACTCACTCATGCTTTGCTTCAATTCGTCTCTACCTCCTTCATATAAATATAATAAACACATTCCTGGAGTATAAGCAACTGTTTTAATCTTGAGTACCCTGTCAGGTAATTTACACAATGCAGCTACATAACCAAGGATGTCAGTGACATGCATTGGTTACATCATCCCATGAGCTGTTGCCCAGTTTGAGTTTTCTATATTAGCTAACAGCTTTGTCTTAACTGTGGACACATCTGCTGTTATTTCACCTAAGACAGGGTTTATGGTATGTTGTCTCATAAGATTCACGATCTTATATAATTCTGGAGTTAGGCCAGGCAAAAAATTTATGCCTCCAGAAAATTTCTTTAAGAATTCTGTTTTAAACTCTTCATATTTCTGAGCTCGCAAAAGCTTACCAGATCTAAGCAAATCGCCAGCTGGACACCTTTCTTGGTTAATCCTCGATGAAAAAACAGCTGTCTTTTCATTCACATCTGTTATATGCCTTTTAATAAAAAGTTGTTCACACTCATTTAGAAGTGACATTACATCGATGCCTAAGAGTTTTGTGAGATATTTATCTTCACGGTACACAAAACCTAGAGGTGGGGAAGTTGAAGCCATGGTGTCAGGTTTTCGTTTGTTTGGTCAAAAGCGCTTGAAGTGCTTTGTTATTATGAGAATGAAATGCTGTGTATGTATTTCTGGACCTATGTATCCTATTGTTTTCATAAGTATGTAGACTGATATATACTGTAATCTTTGCTTTCTACGTCAGAGAAAACTGTCCAAGAAACGTCATTATCCACAATGTCTCTCACAGGCGATATGTTTGTTTCTTGATCTCGTGTTTGTGGAGATCAATGAGTGATAGTTACGTTTTTGTCTCGTTGTACTAATTGTGAATCGTCTTTGGGTAATTCTAATGCTGTCTCCTCTGGCACTAAAGTAGGTGTTTTTTTTTTTTACATCCCGTAATAATTACTAATTAAGAGGCACATATTGCTAAGGAATGTTGCCTAGTTGTACCCACGAAGTACTTATTTTATTTATGTGTTAAATGTATAGATAGCAACAACAGTTAGGATCATATGAATGCTCTCTCTCTCTCTCTCTTTGTATATATATATATATATATATATATATATATATATATATATATATATGAATTAGTATTCTGATACTACTAGAAAGGGTAAAATGTGGTAAAATGTCAATAGTAAAGTAGCTTGTTGAGGGTAATGGAGTGTGGTCGGGGTCAGTTATCTGTGCAGACTCGGGTCATAACGTCACATTGTTCTCACTGCCTGTTTGCTTTTTTTTATTTTCTTTTTCTTCTAACCCTGTTATGTTCAATAATCTTATCTTAATTGTTACTTGGTTTCATTGTTGTATATATTTGTATATATGATAATTGTAGTTGTGATTATAAAGCAAGTGTTATATGTTTCTGCAAAATGTTTTGTCCGTCACTTTTGTATTAGCAAAATATCACTACAGGATAGTGATGATAATCATTTGTGAAGTTATAAGCAAAGAAGTATGTTTGAGCTCTCTGGGAGAAAAAAATGTTTAAGCTCACTAGGAGAAGAAAGGTGTTAAGTATATTCATTCTCTAGACAGAAGGTTCAGGACGATGTGCAGGATGCATAAGTAGGTGATGGTTGTTATGCGGGCCTCACCATGACTCGTCATCCTCGAAGACTCAGCTTTCTGAGTAGTGGTGAGTGAGGTGAGTAGTGAGCCAGGGCTGGTGACTGCAGGCTTAGGTGTTGCTGCATTGTCTCTCCCCAGTCACCACTAAATCAGCGCCTCCTGACTCTGCTTTGTTGCTTGTTCGCGCAACTTCCTGCTCAATCCCTTGGGTTACTCACTTTCATTCTTGTTCTCGTATATTTTTTTGTTATGATTAACTTGTATGCTTGTGATAACATATCCAGCATATAAATGTAGTTTCTTCCTGTATGGTTCGAATTTGTAGCTGATCCTGGTTACTGTTTCATTTGCTTGTAGTTTGTTTGTAGAATCGTACTGCCTTGTTTTGATTGTACAGTTGATTCTTAAGTTGTTCATAGATTGTTGACAGACATGTTAATCAGCTTCGTTTACCACTGTTGTTTATCGTATTAGCGGTTCAGGGTTGTCGGCTGGTGCATATAAAGTTGTAAGAAGTCGTATGGCCGGAACTTGTAGCAATGTTGTTTTCTGTCTAGTTAATGTAGACACATCTGTAGAACTGTAATATCTGTGTTGAATGTTGAGCTAAAATCGTAGATTCTTGTAGTTTATCGTAAATCGTGTAATTGTAGAATGTCGATTGTTAATAAAATTGAGAGGCGTTAATCGACTGTAGTCATGGTTTGTAGAATTGCTGCCACTAAAAAACTTGTAGCCATAGATGAGGCATTTCCAAAAATGTTAGATTAGAGGTTGAATTAGGTGAGAATTTTCAAGTTCGTCTTGTTGTGGATGGCAGGAGAAAGGTAAAGATGAGTCTGGGGTTTGATTGCAGTTTCATTCTCACAGGGAGATATCTTGACAAGAGGAGAACTAAGGTGAAATCGGTTTATGCAAGTTAACGCCGTGCCATCTACTTATGCCTTTTCCACCGTGCCTCTCCTGTTTCCTGTTGAGTCCCAGTCCCTTCTGACCTGTCTCTCCGATTTCCCCTGTGTATGACTGGTTGGGTCATTTGTGTGGGCACGTGTATGCATGTGGTGTTTTTCCATCAGGAGTGTGATGCTAGTTTTCCATAACATCATAATGTGGTGTGTGCGAAATTCCCTAGCTAGAATCTCCATTGCCGTTTCCACCAGCGCCCTCGAATTTAGGCACAACTTTCCTGAAACCTCTGTATTATAAATTAACATCATATATGTCACTAGCTATTACGTAATGTTATGATATCTTGGTGTCCTGACAGATTAAATGATGATGATAATAGAAGTTGTGAGAGTAGCATAACCTTGCATCGTAGCAATTATTTTCTTATATAAAACCAGACTTTCACACTCTTAAATGAAAGACCAAGAAATTAAGCGCCTAAACCTAGAAATAAATAAAATAAACACATTACTACAACAGGTATCTGAGCGTGTGGCACCACTGGAAACCACGACCTTGGCTACTTCTCGGGAATCAACACCGGCCACCACCTCAGGTCACGCTTCCTCCACCCCGCCACCACCACCACCAAGTATCATGACCAAGAAAGTGAACGAAATAGATAAGCGGGTGTCAATGCTGGAGGAAAAATTGGACAAACTAACAAAACATGAGACTAAAACACACGAAAATATCGAAGACAGAAAAACAGAGACAGAGCCAGACAGCCAAGAGAAGACCCTGTTACTACTATCCATTTCAGAGGCGGAGTTGCGCAGTTTTTCGCAAATATCTCCTAAGCGAATCGTTGGATCAGTATGATATTTCGACACAGTACTTTTGACATCCGGGCCTAATTTATGACCCTTAAACCATACTGCTACATATGTTACATTAGGAGTTTACTGAAGGATATTAAGCCTAATCCAGTCATCAAATCTAAGGTGTTATACAAAATCGGACGAGTGCGACTGTGTGGGGTAGCTCCTCCACTAACACCCTGAACAACCCTCTGACCATTCCTTCCCTACCCCCCAATATCGCGTTCACCCCCTCCCCGTTTCCCTCTTCACTCCCAGTCACACCATCCCTCTCCCATCTTTGCACTTCCGTTTTCTTTTTTCATTCTAATTGCATACATAATATTTGAATATGACAGTATGTATATACTTATCATACATTAGTAATATTATTTAACACAGTTACCTACTGTTGTGTGTGGCCATGAAAACCAGAGTGGGTCAAAAGACCATAAAATCATTGGCTAATTACGTTGTTATGGCCTTATCATTACCGATGTATCTACGGTTACCAAAAATATGGTCAGTTTTGTTTTTGGGCAACCAAATAAAATCGTTCATGGTTGCTTTTTTTTTAATAAATTTTGTTATATTGTTTACATAGTTTTATTCCTACAATATGATATATTGCTCCAACTTAATAAATGTAATGGAATGTATGTAATAGTATTTACAAAAAAATGACGACGTATGTATGTATATATTTATGAATATTACGCATGATATACAATAGAGCATTGGAGTTTATAATTTTGTAATAATATAAATAGAGACAGGTAAAACAATATATATATCAACTGGACCATGTTCACATTTTAGGATGAATACACAGTATTGTAATAATAGTAATAACTTCTCCGAGATGGTTCAGGCAACAAGTGATACAATTTGTAGTTCGTGAATTTCAATGGTTGACCATAAACACTGCAAACATATAGGCATAGCTTCTATTACATGTACGTAATCATCCTGATGTACAGTACTTTCTACGCGAAATACGACTTGCATCCATTGCAAATAATCATATCAATACGTCTACAACTACATAACATTCTTACATTATAATACAGTGCTGGGATAATGAGGGAGGGACACAAGAGTGATGAAGGAGGCGAGGAGCTCGGGGAGAGTAGGAGGGATAACGAGGACGAGAAGGGGGAGAAGTAGGGGTAGTTAAGGAATAGTTAGGGAGGGTGTTGGGGGGGCAACACTTTCCTTCGAATGCGTCAACATGACTAGTCGACTTTCTGTTATTTTTCACGAGTAAACTCCTCACATAACATAAATAGCAATATGGTTTAAGGGTCATAAATTAGGCCCGGATGTCAAAAGTAGTGTGTTGAAATACCATACTGATCCAACGATTCGTTTAGGAGATATTTGCGATAAACAGCGCAACTCCGCCTCTGAAATGGATAGTAGGCGACATCAACCTAGCCAGAGCGAGAGCATCGGATCTGAACAATAGGTGCACTATTCGCACTCTGCCCGGAGCGAATATAGACCTGCTAAAGTGCTGGGTCCAAGAAAAACTAGCATGGAGTCCAACAAAGTGCATAGTTTACGGTGGGCTGTATGATGTAATGGAGAACGTATAGACCCATTAGCCATACTAGACAACCTCGGAGCACTAATCAGTGAATTAAGAAATATAAATGAAACTATGGATATTTGTGTGACTCTGAATCTCTAAATGCCAAAATCAGCGACTTCAATGAACAGGTGCTAAAGTGGACCACAGAAAACGGCCTAAAGACTCGTTTTCAAGCTGGCAACTGGAGACATCGATGAATCCTGCTACGATGTGCGTGGAGAAAACAAAGGCTCTCTACTGAACAGAAACGGAGCTATAAGGCTACTGAGTGAAATGGCAAAACAGTACCCCAGCTTCAACGACTGCATTAACTGGACCAAAATGAAAGGGAAACAGGAACAGAACTCTGCAGTCAACCATGACGTATATCCCCGCCCCCAGCCTCTAAGTAAGAACCACGTGGACAGGGATGGGTGGCAGGTAGCAGGAAGCAGACGACGACCCCACCTGAACAGGTGGGAAGACAGAGCAACGCCACTACCCACACCCTCCGAACAACGCCAGGGAGGACAAGATGAAGCAGGACATGAGGGTAGCGTTCAATCCCACCCACGCTCTGCTCCCCGACACCCCCCTCAGTACAACCAACATCACTACAACCACAACCGCAGGAAACCCGGTTGTTACAATTGTGGGGAATTTAATCACCACGTATCACGATGTACTGTAGATTCGACCACAATGTACAGTGCAGAGAATGTTTTACCTACGGACATAAAAGCCGACTATGCAGGTTTTACAGTGCTTAGGAGTGTGGGAACGAAGACCTAGCCGTTTGCTCAAATACTAATGCCGTAAAGGATAAAATAATCATAGAATATATCAATGCCCAATCACTACTTTCAAATTTTGAAGAAATAAAACTTCTGGTAACTGAAAGAATTATAGACGTTCTATGTATAAGCGAAACATGGCTTCTTTCCCACACTCCTGACCTATATATCGAAATACCTATTTATAAACTATACAGATGTGATAACGGCAAGGGTGCAGGGGTGTGTATCTATGTGAAACAGTACCTCAACTCAGAAAAGATTGATACCAAAGTAGCGAAACAAACTGGTGTGGAAGACATATGGATCCAAATACAGTGCAGAAAATTACCGTCTGTTATTATAGGCTGTCTTTATAGACACCCTAAAGCACATTGTAACTCCTATGCCTATACTGTCGATACTATAAGATCCATGTTACTACGCAAGAAAACCTGTTTTGTCCTTGGTGATCTAAACGACGATCTGTTAAGCACGAACAGCAAATTATCTAGCATCATAAAAAACAACAAACTTTCACAACTAATAAACAAACCAACTCGAATTACCTCCACATCTGCTACTCTTCTTGATGTAATAATTACCAACAACACTGACACAGTATTACACAGTGACGTAGTACCGCAAGCTATAGCAGACCATGATCTTATTACTGTAATAGCTAATATTACCAAACCTAAACGCCCTCCCATCACTAAGACTTTCCGTGACCTAAAAACCTATAACAAAGACTTACTGTGCCATAGCATATTGAGTGAAACAAACAACCTAAATAAGTTATTTAACACAGACAATGTGAATGAACAAGTAGAAATAATGAACTCTGTTTTTATCAATAGTTTAGATAGATGTGCTCCAATGGTGACTAAAGAAATAAACGGGGACCTCCAGCCCCGTGGATGAGTGACGAAATTGAGGAAGCAATATGTGAGAGAAATCGTGCACAGTGCATTCTGAAAAATGATAGATTTAATAAAAATCACCACGACCACTATAAACATTTAAACAAGCATGTAAAACGACTAATAAGTGACGCAAAATATCATTATTATCGAAATAAATTAGAAACCTGCAGAGGTAATTCAAGTGCCACCTGGAAAATCGTGAAAGATATAATCCCTAGGAAAAAGAAAAACACTGAAACTGGAACATTTAATGACATTCAAGAAACAACAGAAAAGTTTAATAGTTTCTTTGCTAATGTTGGTAGAAATACATATGAAAAAACACAAGAAAACATACAAAGTGATGATAATACACTACCAATAGAAAGCACTGGGCACCGGGGCCACCTGCATTTCCGATCCCAGCCGAGCGATGCAAACACAGTTATATTAACCATTAAAAGCCTACGTGATACGAATTCTTATGGTTCTGATAAAATACCAGTGCGCTTTATTAAAGACTCTCTCTTTGTAATTGCATATTATCTAACTCACATTATAAACACTTCCAATACAACAGGGATATTCCCTACAGCCTGGAAAAACGCTGTAGTCACTCCCCTTCATAAAACCGGTAACACGAGTGACATAGGCAACTATCGGTCAATTTCATTATTACCAATATTTTCAAAAATAATCGAAAAAATCGTTGCTAATTAACTTACTAACTTCCTAGAAACTAACAGACTGCTATCAAACACTCAACACGGTTTCCGACCTAAATTATCGACAGATACAGCGCTTACAGTAATAACAGAAAAAATCTATAATAACATGGAAAACAAACATATATCTCTGTTAACTCTTTGTGACCTCTCCAAAGCTTTTGATAGTGTAAGTCATAATATTCTTCTTAATAAACTAAATAAAGTAAACATTGATAGCTTCTGGTTTGATAACTATCTTAGTGATAGATCACAAAGAGTGCGTATGCATAATACTGTTTCCTCTGATGTAAAAGTGGCATATGGTATCCCTCAAGGTTCAATCCTAGGCCCAATACTGTTCAATATATACGTCAATGATATGGCACAAAACTTTAATGACTGCACACTGGTCCAATATGCTGATGACACACAGTTCCTTCATAGTGGTACACTAAATGAACTAAATACTCTAATCAGTAAGGCAGAAGAAACTCAAAATAATGCCAGAAGATATTTCTCAAGAAATGGACTTATGCTAAACACAGACAAGACTCAGTGTATCTTCATAGGGACCCGTCAGCTAATTGCAAAAATACCACCAAACACTACTGTTAATTTTGGTGATAGTCATATTAAACCAAGTAATTATGTCAAAAACTTAGGAGTGTACATGGACAGCTACCTTATATTTGACACCCATGTGAACGAGATAAGCAAAAAGGTTACAGGGGCCTTAATGTATATTAACAGAATAAAAAATAGTTTTGATAGTTCAACTCGGCAAGTCATTGTTCAGTCACTTGTACTAAGCCTTCTAAACTACTGTATTACAATATGGGGCTTAACAAACAACACTTTACTCAGTAACGTCCAAAAACTACAAAATTTTGCTGCTAAAATAGCAGATGGGAGAGCTAGAAAATATGATCATGTTACCCCTATCTTAAAGGAACTAAAGTGGTTAAATATTCCTAATATAATAACCTTCAACCTAGCCGTCAAAATTTTCAAACAACTACACAATCAATACCCAGATTATCTTCTATCTCTCCCTACTGTAAATCGTGTAAACCAAAGTACTACCAGACAACAAAATGACCTATATGTCCCCAAAGTAAACTCTAACACTGGTGCCAGATCCATCTCTGTAAAGGGACCTAAGATATGGAACCAACTCCCATTAAATATCAATGAAGCCAGTAATATATATTCATTCAAAGCAAAACTAAAGGAATTCCTTCTGACTTAGGCACATCAATTTATGTAGACAACTGTACACTGTTGTATATACCATTGTCAATACTATGTATGAAGAATAACCACTCATGTGGAAATAAAGTTTATTATTATTATTTATTATTATTATTATGCTGGTACTACTGTTCTTATTACTGATATTCCTACAAATTCTTCTGCAACTTAGTGCATCTATCAGATAATTCTGTCACAGCTGATCTTACTCATTCTTCCCATAGTGTCCCTCTTAAACAATCACTCCCTCTCACTACTTTTACCATAGTTTACCCTTCTCTCTTACTCCCATTTTTTCAGCCAGTCTACTTACAAAGTCTCTCATTCTCACAATCTCACCAACATATGTGGACAACGATGTCTGGTGCAGCTCTGCATTCCTCTGTTCAGTCATTCTCAACCATCAGTGGTGTCTATGCTAATACTCGTTCTTACTCACGACTCAGATAGCCTACACCTGCCTGGAATCATTGCCTGTCTGGTGAGCATGGCCGCTCGGTGACACGTCTGAGTGAGAAATCCATTATTGTTTACTGGCACTGTGGTTTCTCTGGACATCGTAGGTCATGTTGTTACGACCGACAAAGACAGCATCTTTGAAGACAGACAGTCTGGTAGATCATTGTCTCGCCATGGATCTGTTACCGGTGACGGCATTTACTTTCGTGGTTCTCCCATGAATTATTTAAATGACACAAAAAAACACAAGCCATACTACTAATGAGTGTCATTATTTGGCACGACAGCATTTGGAGGAAGAGCAACGTAGAAGTAACTGAACACCATGTTATCGTTGGTGCAAGTACTTGGTGATTGACTTATGTAGATAACTGAAGCAGGTATATGTACGTAAATTGTAACTAAAAAACGCGTTTTATATGTTTGTGCAGAATGTTTGTCTATCACTGTGTACTGTATAAATGAAGTAACTATTCAACTCATTGATTATTTCCGTGGTGGGAATGGCGTGTGTGGTGGTGATAGCGGTGTCAGACATAGGTTGATTGACGTGTTATGGTGTTCTCAGCAAACACTAGTACAGCACAAATCGACGCCTCCCTCTGGTAGCTGTGGTGGTGGTGGTTGGGGAGAATGGTGGGGTGAAGTGAGTGTTGATGTGGTTGTGGTTGTAAGTTGCATTGCTGTTTCGCCAGCTCTCGCTGTTTGCTTCTCTCTCTCTCTCTCTCTCTCTCTCTCTCTCTCTCTCTCTCTCTCTCTCTCTCTCTCTCTCTCTCTCTCTCTCAATATACTCAATCCTTTCTTATTGTGATTTACTTGTTGAATGTTGAAGACTGCTGCTACTTGTAGGTGCGTGTAGAAGATTATAGAGATGTCTCACAGACTTGTTGCTTGTAGTTAATCGTAGAGCTTGTTTTTCCCTCGCTTGTAACTCGTTCTTCTTATTGTTTGCTCGCTTTTGGTTACTTGAACGTAGAATTGTAAGCTTCTTGAGATGCTCGTAATTCCTTGTACAGCGTTTTATTGTAGTTTCTTGCTGTATTATGCGAACTTGTAGCTGATCTTGGTTACGGTCTCACCTGCAAGTATCTTGCTTGTAAAATCGTAGTACCTTGTTTTGATTGTAGCATAGGTTGGTTTGCTTGATGAATTTTGTTTGTTTCGTGGCAATCTTGATACTTGTACTTTATCGTGAGTCATAAACTGAAGCTCGTAGCTGAAATCGTAGCTGAATGTTGAATGTTGAAAAAATCGTGAGGCGTAAGTAGACTGTATTGTAGTTCATTGGTTCGCTGTTTGTGTAATGCCAGTAAGTTAGGTTAAGATGTAATAAAAGTATAACCTAAATGTAAGATAGTTGTAATTTAGTAATTTAGGATAAGTGTGAATAATTATAATCTAGTATAAGTGTACTATAAGTATAAATTAAGAGTGATTTTTGCATCGCAGAGACAAGTTAGAATTGAGCAGCTATGTATTATGTAATTTGCATTAAGTATTACATCAGCCGACCACACTCCCTCCTCCCCTTCATACGCACTCCCTCCTCCCCTCCATAAAACACGCAGGTAGCGGAGTTTGGCGAACATTTAAAATGGCTTAGTCTTCATAGCCTCTTAATTGAGTAAAATTCAAAGATATCTTTCGGTCTCAGTCCATTTTAGTGATAGAAATGCTAACTGAGAAAGTGCCAGGAGAAGGAGAAACAGTCCGTAATAATCTATGTACGCCTCCGGACAAAAATTCGTGATACAGGGTAATCTGCCACCAGAGGTCAGATTAATCACACACGTCTACCCCCCCTCTAACTCCCCCTCCTTACCCCAACCAAAACACTGATTTGTTAGGCGGATGGATCGGAGATATGAAGCTTTGCTCACCCTCACGTCTTGCCGCATGTAATGTTACTTTCATTTATATTACTATTAGGTTTATTATCAAGTGTAAAGATCCATCTTCAGTTCCATGAGAAGTAATTATATAAAAGTTTTAGCAAATTTCAATACAATGACCTTAATGTATAGAGTCTGGTTTCCAAATAGTTATCCAACGTGTTCTAAGCGCTAGACTAAAATCCAAGTAACAGTTAAAAGTTATATAGCCAGATAAGTCCCTCTCTTGCCTTGTCATGTGAACAGTCACATATACACTCACCTACTTATCCACCTACCTACTCAACCCATCCAACACAACCCACAGACCTCACCCCCGCCACCCACCCAGCCCATCGATCTCTGCTATCCACCCTGCTAACCCACGAATGTCACATACGAAGTTCACCCAACAATGTCACTCAACTCATTTACTCATTCATTTCTCCACCCTGAACCCACTCAACCACCCACTTAGATCATCCCGACCACGCAATCGTCTCAGCCATCCTGGCGACCAACGGTGACCACTCACCTTGGCGACTCACTTTGCCCACACATTCCGACAACCTATCTTGCCCACCGACCCCTACCACCCACCCTCACCACTCACAAAATCCACCCACCCTTCCCACTCACGAATTCCACTCACCCTGGTTACCCAACAATGCCATCCATTTCATCCATCCACACAACCCTCCGACCTCTCCCTGATCACCTTCCACCCACTTAACCCTTCCCTTCCACCCATCGTGTCCACCCACTCCTCCCACCGACCCACCCGCCCATCCACTCATCTTACCCAACCCCATTTACTCCGCCACCCCATTCACCCATTTGAACCCGACTTATCCATCAAACTCATTCAAACCTAACTTACCGACCCCTCCCAGACTACCCACATATCCAGCCACCTACCCACCCAGCTCACCAAACGCATCGACTCACTAATCCATTTACCCCTACAACCCACCCAAAACCACACCACACACCACACCCAACAACTGTCCCCACCCCGTCCCCACCATTACAACTGTCCACCCACCCTTGCGATGCACAGAACTACCACACTCATCAATTCAACCTCATCAACTCCATCCACCCAACCAACTGACTCACACACACACACACACACACACACACACACACACACACACACACACACACACATACAGAGAGAGAAAGAGAGAGAGAGAGAGAGAGAGAGAGAAACAAAACACACATAAACAGACAGACAGACAGAAACACACACACACACACACACACACACACACACACACACACACAGAAGAGAGAGAGAGAGAGAGAGAGAGAAACAAAACACACAAAAACAGACACAAACATATACAGAGAGAGAGAGAGAGAGAGAGAGAGAGAGAGAGAGAGAGAGAGAGATACAAAACACGCATAAACAGACAGAAACACACACACACACACACACACACACACACACACACAGTGTCTGACTAAGACACAAACAAAACACGCATAAACACACACACACACACACTGGCGCATACAGAGAGAGAGAGAGAGAGAGAGAGACTGACTCAGTAAAGCACAAACAAAACACGCATAAACACACACACACACACACACACACACACACACACACACACACACACACACACACACACACACACACACACACACACACACACACACACTGGCGCATAGAGAGAGAGAGAGAGAGAGAGAAACTGACTCAGTAAAGCACAAACAAAACACGCATAAACACACACACACACACACACACACACACACACACACACACACACACACACACACACACACACACACACACACACACACACACACACACACACACAAACATTGTTCCCCTGTTCAAGAAAGGAAATAAACAGAATCCACTCAACTATAGACCAGTATGTCTGACCAATGTTGTATGCAAGGTACTAGAAAAACTAATGAGAAAAATTTAGGTAAACCAACTGCAGTAATACAATATGATAACAGAAAGACTGTTCGGTTTTAGAAAAGGAAAATCATGCGTTAAAAATCAATTAAGCTACTATGATAGAGCTGCAGAAACACTACGGAAAAGAGAAAGATGGGTGGATCGTATCTTTACAGGAATGATATTAAAGAAGCATTTGACAGAATACAGCACCAAAGACTTTGATGGAGGAATCCAAGGTAATCTGTTCTGTTGGAAGCAGGATTTTCTCAGAAAAGGGAAATGAGAGCAGTGCCAAGGAGTAATTACTCATCATGGAGGGAAGTGACTAGCAGAGTTCCACAGGGCTCAGTGATGGCACCAATTATGTTTCTAGTATATATTAATGATATAGGCTAGACAGAAACATGTGAATGGGATGCTATCTAAATATGTTTGCTGATTATCCAAAAATACAAAGGAGAATTACAGACTTTTGCAGAGAGCTACAAGAAGAATTAAACAAGCTTCATAAATGGAGCAATAGATGGCAAATGGAAGTCAATGTGGACAAATGCCATGTAATTAAGTTTGGTAAAAGTGGTAAAGGACCAGATCGGGATTATAAGATAGGAAGTTCAACCCTACACATATCAGAAAAGAAGAAGGACCTAAGAATGATTATCAGTAGCAGACTTATCCGGCAGACCACATAAATGGGAAGGTACGAAACATGCACACACTGATTCCTGATATGAGAATAGCATTCACATACATAAAATGAAGGCATGCCTCATTCATCAGACCAACTCTCGAATTTGCATTAGTGGTCTGGAATCCTCATCTCAAAAAACACATGGATAAGAGTGAAAAAGTACAACGGGCTGCTACAAGATGGGTACCAAGCTTAAGGGATCTAAGCTATGAAGAAAGACTAGAAAAACTGAACCTACCAATATTACAAGGGAGAAGGAAGAGGACACATGATGACGCTATATAAATACATCTCAGGATAAGAAAGCATAGACATCAATGAGTATGTAATCTATGGGGAAGCATCAGCAAGAGGACACTTAAAAAAAAAAAAAATGCATAAAAAGAGATGAGAGAGATGTAAGGAAATTCAGTTTCCCAAATAGGGCAATTGATCAGTGGAATGCGCTACCAAATGAAATGATGCGTGCCAAAACTATTCATAAATTTAAGGATATGTATGATAAAAATGGTTTGATACACGGGACAGTACGAGCTTGACTCATTCCTGTAAAGATACAATTAGGTAAGAACAATTAGATAAGAACAGATATATGCACACACACACACACACACACACACACACACACACACACACACACACACACACACACACACACACACACACACACACACGCAGATGCGGAAGGGTGGGAAAGGAGGGAGGGAGGATTTAGGGACGGTGAAGAGGACGGATGAGATGTGGAAGTGTTTAGTACTATTCTGATAGCAGCTTGCACAGTACACTGACTCGTATCTCCGACATATACCCTTTAATTCGGCTATATTATGGATGTATTTCCATTAGGATTCTATGATATGCCATCCAATTGGCAATAGTTTTAATGAGCGAATACTTTGGTAAAATATTAAATATCATAACTATGCTAGTTCAGTATTACATGGTGTTCATACTGTTCAATGATTATACAGTCATCCATGAAACAGTAATTCGTAAGCAGGGATGGCCCGAGGTGTATGTGATTAGGGGGGTAAGGACAGTTTTGACCAACTTGATCCGTTTGGCGTTACGGTTTGACCAACTACTATGCGTTTAGGGGCCTTGACCCATCGTTTTTCGCAAATATCTGCGAAACAAACAGTCGGATCAGTATGGCATATTACCACGGCCTGTTTCACACCCTACCCTAATTTTAGGCACTATAGTGCATTGCCAAATGTACTTGATTACGGCGTTTACTCTTGACTGTGATAACGCCGTATCCTTCAGCCGACACGGCATTCGAACAGGTGAGGCGTGAATCAGTTGTGACGTCACCAAATACACTACCCCTCCTTCCCCACCCTCCCCCCTCCCTCCTCTCTCTCTCTCTCTCTCTCTCTCTCTCTCTCTCTCTCTCTCTCTCTCTCTCTCTCTCTCTCTCTCTCAATTGCGGTTTTACAACCACAACGACAACGTAACATGTTGGACACGGCAGTGACGAGGCAAGTTTCTTCATAGAATGCGGGAATAAGCCTAATGCTGCCCACTGCCCGTGGCTCACCATGTTAACGTATACCGTACGTGGAGGGAAGAGGGAGGAGGGTGGGGAAGGAGGGGTAGTGTATTTGGTGACGTCACAACTGAGTCACGCCTCACCTGTTCGAATGCCGTGTCGGCTGAAGGATACGACGTTATCACAGTCAAGAGTAAACGCCGTAATCAAATACATTTGGCAATGCACTATAGTGCCTAAAATTAGGGCAGGGTGTGAAACAGGCCGTGGTAATATGCCATACTGTGTGTTTCGCAGATATTTGCGAAAAACGATGGGTCAAGGCCCCTGAAACGCATAGTAAATAGATATAAACAAACCAGATTAATGACTCCCCCCCCCCTCCTCCTTGCCACCGTTCCATGGGTGAAGGGAGTCCAGGTCCAGTCACCTTGATGAAAGTCCGTATGGTATTTGGTTTTGGTTTAGATTATTCCCCTGACAGGAAGGACACTAGAGATTTTGCATTTTGTCCTCTCTCTCTCTCTCTCTCTCTCTCTCTCTCTCTCTCTCTCTACATACATACATACATTTATATATACAGAGAGAGAGAGAGAGAGAGAGAGAGAGAGAGAGAGAGACAGAGACAGACAGAGACAGAGAGAAAGCGAGAGAGACAGACAGACAGACAGACAGACAGACAGACGGACAGACAGACAGAGAGACAGAGAGAGAGACAGAGAGAGAAAGAAAGAAAAAAACGTATGTAAAAAAAATATTTTTTCCTCTTAGAGACCTCTCCTTTTATGTAAAAAAAAAAGAAAAAAAAGTCATCACTCTCCATTTTTGACCAACTCAGTAATTTTCTTGACCAACTCAGAACACACATTGGGGGGTAACCACCCCCCCCGGTCGGGCCATCCCTGTTCGTAAGACGTGAGGCCAATCTTCCTCGGGGATAAACAACCACTGAGGATGATTAGTGAGTGAAGTTGTTGTGAACTACTCTCTCCCTGTGTGTGTGTGTGTGTGTGTGTGTGTGTGTGTGTGTGTGTGTGTGTGTGTGTGTGTGTGTGTGTGTGTGTGTGTGTGTGTGTGTGTGTGTGTGTGTGTGTGTGTGTGTGTGTGTGTGTGTGTGTGTGTGTGCGTTTATGCATGTTTTGTTTCTCTTAGGGAGAGTCCACACGTGCTCTCGAACATATATTGGCAACACGGCAGGCAACATATTCGGGAACATGTTCGCAGCAGTATTTGGATAGATGTATGCAAACATGTTTCAGTGTAGCTTCGAACGCTTGCAGGAATGGCGATGAGATAAGTGTATCCGTACCAGGCAGCTGAGACTTCATCATGATGTTGCCAACATGATCTGGACGCTGCTGTTCCCAACATGTTTGCAGCGTGGTCGTTACTGTGTTGCATACAGTACATGTTGCCAACACTTGCTCCAGCAGGCGTGTGGGCGCGCCCTTACTGTGTCAGTCTCTCTCTCTCTCTCTCTCTCTCTCTCTCTCTCTCTCTCTCTCTCTGTGTGTGTGTGAGTCAGTTGGTTGGGTGGATGGAGTTGATGAGGTTGAATTGATGAGTGTGGTAGTTCTGTGCATCGCAAGGGTGGGTGGACAGTTGTAATGGTGGGGAGGGGGTGGGGACAGTTGTTGGGTGTGGTGTGTGGTGTGGTTTTGGGTGGGTTGTAAGGGTAAATGGGTTAGTGAGTCGATGCGTTTGGTGAGCTGGGTGGGTAGGTGGCTGGATATGTGGGTAGTCTGGGATGGGTCGGTAAGTTAGGTTTGGATAAGATGAGTTTGATGGATAAGTCGGGTTCAAATGGGTGAATGGGGTGGCGGAGTAAATGGGGTTGGGTAAGAAGAGTGGATGGGCGGGTGGGTCAGTGGGAGGAATGGGTGGACAGGATGGGTGGATGAACAGGGTGAAGTGGGTGGGGAGTGTTCAGGGAGAGGTCGGAGGGTTGTGTGGATGGATGAAATGGATGGCATTGTTGGGTAACCAGGGTGAGTGGAATTCGTGAGTGGGAAGGGTGGGTGGATTTTGTGAGTGGTGAGGGTGGGTGGTAGGGGTCGGTGGGCAAGATAGGTTGTCGGAATGTGTGGGCAAAGTGAGTCGTCAAGGTGAGTGGTCACCGTTGGTCGCCAGGATGGCTGAGACGATTGTGTGGTCGGGATGATGTAAGTGGGTGGTTGGGTGGGTTCAGGGTGGAGAAATGAATGAGTAAATGAGATGAGTGACATTGGTGGGTGAATTTCCTGTGTGACATTCGTGGGTTAGCAGGGTGGATAGCAGGGATCGATGGGCTGGGTGGGTGGCGGGGCTGAGGTCGGTGGGTTGTGTTGGATGGGTTGAGTGGGTAGGTGGATAAGTAGGTGGGTGCATATGTGGCTGTCCATATGACAAGACAAGAAAGTGAGCGAAGCTTCATATCTCCGATTTATCAGCCTAACGAATCAGTGTTTTGGTGGGGGTAAGGAGGGGGAGCTATGGGGGGTAGACGTGTGCGATTAACCTGACCTCTAGTGGCAGATTACCCTGTATCATGAATTTCTGTCCGGAGGTGTACAGTTACCTCGAAATATCAATCGTTGTACATTCCCACCCTGAGCTAAATGACAAATAGCATCCGAAAATCTACGAAGACTTGATATTAAGTGATGTGATCTTTATCGATACTACTCTAATTTTCCCCATCGTCGTATAATCTTTGTGAGATATTATAAGCTCTAAAAAAGTCAATTCTCAAATGAGTGATGCGAGACATACTTGTTAACGTGAATGCTGTAACCGGAAGTTGACATCTTCAGCTGCAATCGGACCAGTTCTCCCAGGTTATACAAGGCGTGGGCAAGTCGTGACTGTGTGCATGGAAGTGTGTGTGTGTGTACGTATATATATATATATATATATATATATATATATATATATATATATATATATATATATATATATATATATATATATATATATATATATATATATATATATAATGACCAGGGGCTTCGGCCTCAATGGTTGATAGGCCAGAAAAAAACACAAAAAAAAAAGTGTTCGTGACTCAACCACTGTTTTTCGTCTGATCCACAGGTTAGTGTTAAGGCCTCATAATTCCCCCCCTAACGTTGTTTCCACATTGAAAATTATAGAGAATAGAGTGATTAATAGTGTGTTCAATAGCAAAATTCTTGCGTGACTCAACCACTGCTATTTGTCTGATCCACAGATTTTAACATGGTCATAATCTGCCAAATGCGTCACCACATTGCATACCATACACTTCCCTCCCCATTCATTGTGTTAGGCAAAAATGTGAATAACTGTACCTTAACCTAAGGTGGTGAGTTTTCTGTATTATAAGTCACAAGGGAAATAATGTAATCGAAGTATATTTCATTAGTCAAAAATGGTAATCTAATTCTCTGAAGATGTGAAATATTAAGTTAGGTCATTTTGGGTCTTACCATTCATTGAACAGAGTGTTATGGTTACGTCTCACCACTGAAGTGAAAGTGTTAATGTTGGAGAAGGGTACAGGATGTTATACTGAGTAAGTGGTCCTTATATCGTTTTAGTATGGTCCCTCCTCGAGTACCTCAGTGACCAAGGAGAACGACGTCCAATCGTAACTCGTATGATCCTCCTGTTTCAAGTGTTCTTAGAACAATATTAACTAGGGAAGTGAGTCAGTGGATTTAAGCATTTATTATAATTCTTGGTATGATTAAAACCAATGCAATACTCTTTAGATTCGGGTTTCCAATTACCCTACTTTGATGGCTATGTACGAGGCGGCCCGCAAGGTGCACTGAGTGGAAATAACAACTCGAGAACCTAAGCCTACCTAAATTCACGCTAACCCATTCAGTATGAAATCTGACCCGACAGTTTGGACATATGTCGGGTAATTCATTGGTATCTATTTCGGAGTAAGGGGATTAAAACACCCTACTTGCTTTGGGGTTTACAGTAAAAATAGGCTTGGTAATTTAATGGCAGCCACGTTGGTAAGTTAAAAGTGCTATGCTTAAGGTCAATACAGTGACAGTTCAGCCATAAGAATATCACGCTACCACACCTCCCATCCTCCATAAACTCTAATACAACCTTGAATTGAACAAGGACAACTAGAACCGGCATAGAAACTTCACCGGTTACTAAATGCCCATTACCATCTGACACCATTCTAATCTCAGCTTTAAATTCAGTGTCCCTTGGGGTGATTTACACTCCAATGTTAAGCGGTGATGTAAGAAATTGTTGTAAGAGGAGAGATTGTAGTGACATCAAAGTTTTTGTAGGATCAGAACCATCAGAACACTACTCTGATGGCATAACAAAGCAAAACAAAATCGTTACCAATACACTGTTTGCCATCGATGGTGTATATTAAAAATTCATAGCAATAGACTGGTCGCTAAAGCGATGGGATAATGAATATTCTCCGTAACCAAAGTGCACTAGAGGCCCACCTTATGTTATATGGTTAACAGTCCTAAGTAACATGCTAAAAGCATCTCTAGTAGGCCATAGCCAGATTCCTTTATCGTTGGAGACCTCGGGTGTAGAACTAGAGTATATCTAGCCCCTGGAGAGAGGGAAAAAACATTTTTCTCAGATCATCGTATAAGCAGAGTGGAGGATAAATTGTTGACTGTAATTAGGGGACATGCGGCAAGGGAGGACGCAGAGACTGAAAGTGAATGGGCATAAGCCATAAGTGACGAAAGATTCTCTCGTGTAACGAAGTTGTAGGGAGGGCTGAATATCCCCTATTGTTGAAGGTGGATCCCCTCTTCCTTTTTTCATTATGAGTAGGCACAGTACTGCCAGCTGTAGACCTAAGTCTGAGGAAAGGGATGATGAGCGATCAGTGAGGGATAGAATAGCGAGAGAGCTAAAAGAGATGGAGCCCCCACTACCCCCTGCCAACCCTTTACAACCATCACATTCAACCCCTCACTCGTTTACGAGCTTGAAGGAGAAGGTTCACACTAAGCCCCAGGATATTCCAGTCTGGAACTCTACCAGTTGCAAGGTCTCGATGCAATGGCCAGATTAGAAATGTTCTTTGAACTCATGGAACAATGCGACCCAAATGATTCCACCCGCATGCAAATCGCTAAGAGTAGGGTCGGTTCGGAGTCAGCCATATTTATACACGATCATCAAAGAATCCATCGAGCAGACTCCTGGCTAAAACTTAAACACCTCCTTAGAACAGAGTTTGCAATAGAATTTAGTGCCGATCGTGCATGGCAGGAGTTGGAGGCGATGAACTATAATTGGGGAGAATCACCCCAGGCTTTCGCCCAGAGGTTCATTTGTCATCATGCAGTAATCGAGTCAAAGTTCCCTAATGAGAAATTTCCTAATAGAGATAAACAAATAAACAAGAAGCTGTGGTATGGCTTACCTTCTGCTTCACGCGAGAAGTTGGAGGGATTTCTAGATGACGAGTACCTACTGCACAAATTCCTGGACTGAATTGAACATGAACGACAATTACTAGAAGAGAGACAGTCCCCCCAAATCAACACGGTACTAGTGAAGGATAGTAGTAACAGGGAAAAGACCGACACACGTTCTACCCCCTTTGTTCCTGTGGACCCGGTCAGTAGTCAGAATATGGTGGAAATTAAGAATAAAATGGAAGAACTGTGAGCCCAAGTGCGGGAACTAAAAACAAACTTAGAACGTGTGAGTAAGAGGCAAACAACGAACAGGGGACCCCCATCGAAAATACTGTAGTCACTGGAAAGCAACGTCCTACACTCTACAAGAGTGCTGGCGGAATCCCCCATCTGGTCACTGTTTTGACTGTTGCAGACCCGCATGTCGTCGGGGAAACCGCGGGTGCCCTAGACGTAAGGAGGAAGCCTCAACCCAGGCTAATTCCAACACAAACATCTCCCAAGACCCTAGCCCGAGAATAGAACTAGCCGGTGGTCATACCTCTCCCACCTTTAGTATCATTGCCAATGGGAAGGTGGTAGAGGCACTAGATGATAAAAGCAGCAGTTACATGCTTAGGAATCAACTGCCAAGCGAATAGGAGGAGAAATAAATTCACGGCGAAACCCTTCTCAACTACAAGGAGTCACAGGTGCACGTTTGAGAATTTTAGGAATGCTTTGGAATGAAATTGGGGTCGGTGATGTAAAAACTCACAAACAATGGCTCCTGGTAGTACCTAACTAACGCTGACCTACTCCTTGGGTATGACTTACTGAGTCATGCCACAGAGGCAGAACCAGTGCAATTCCTACTACATTAATAAAAAAATAGCTGAGACTGATCACACATGAACTTCACCATTTCATCAAAAATCAGCCGGAAATAATCTAACTCTGTTGCCTCATCACCACGAGTAAAATCATCAGTAAACCCGGCATTATTTTAATAAAAAAACGGACATACTGGGCACAAAAACACTACCTTCACTCCAGGAAATCAAGTCAATTTCACTGTTAGGTGGAGTTTCATCATCATCATCCTCTTCCACACCACCACACTCCTATCCAATCCCACCAGCCGCCACCTTTGGCCTGCATTCTGCACACTTCCTCCACACAGTCATAATCAGGGTCGCTATCATCACTACTTGTTTCACTCCGATGAAAATATTTTCCCACTCAGATCTGCCAGTTATTGAACGTACAATCACACTCATGATTCCCTGAGTCACCTGTGGTGGGGGTGTTTGGCCCGCTCTGCTCTTACTGAACGACAGGTAGTTGAGTCAGACTGCCCTACCAACACAGTGAAGCTGAGAATGGAACCGCTTCTTATAAACGAGAGATCATGAAAAAAGAGATGGGTGGTATATTAACAATAATGATAGAATCAGTATAAATATGGTAATACAACACGGAATAATTCCACCTACTTACCTTACCTTACCGAACTGCCGTGCCCCTGCAGACGTTGGCGACCATGGAATGCCACACTTCTCTATCTTCTGTCATTTTCAGCAGTTGTCCAGCCGTGTATTCCCGTTAACTCAGGTTTTCTGTCTTTCCTCTTCTTATAACATGTCCTAAAAATCTCATCTGCCTTCCTCTCGTGTGTACCCATAATTCTCTTCTGATATCCATTCTCCTTAGTACTTCTTCATTTGATATTCTCTCTGTCCAAGAATTTTTCAAAAGCCTTCGCCAGCACCACTTTGCAAAAGCTTCCAACTTTATCTCCATCTATTTACTTATAGTCCAACCTTCACATCCATATAACAACACAGACCAGACATAAGTTTTAACTGCTCTTCTTCTTGCTCGTATTGAAAGGTGTCTATTACTTAGTTACTACTGATTACACAGCTTGAAAGATGAAGAGATACTGTATGTCGCGTGGATTGTTGTCCGCCATTCGCCTCCCCAAGAATTTGCTACGGACGTGTGGTTAATGCATTAGTAAATTCCTTTACATACTGCGGGTTTGCCTATTACTTATTTAGCAATAATAAACGTATTATAGAAACGTATGGATATTTGACAATATCATGGTTGTATGACTGAGTCCCTTTAAGTCGTCACACTGAGTGGATCACGTAATAACATTTCAATATTATGTTTGTTACACGTATCAGGTGTTGTACCCTTGTTATCAGTGATATTTGCACGACAAATAATGGTATCTGGGGGTATTGAGACAAACAAAGATATTTACTGCAGAAACAACACACACACACACACACACACACACACACACACACACACACACGAAAGAACAAGCGAACAGCTCTTGAATCACTGCCGCGCCCAGTGGAATCTTTGCAGGGGCCGACCGGAAATTATCCAAAACCTTGTCTCCTCCATGCCGGATAGGTTAAATGCAGTAATTCAGAAAGAGGGAGGTTGGATGATATATTAGATACCAATACTTTGATGCAGTAAAAGGTGCGACATTTAAGTAATGCATTTACTTATTTATATATACCCACACTGTAGTAAAAAGTATACAACTATAATATATATATATATATATATATATATATATATATATAGTGTGGGGAATGTTTTTTATTTCTATTCATCCTCTTGTAGGATATTAGAGGGGGCTATCACAGTCATGTTACCGTTTCATTGGTTTCTTTTGAGTTTTTATATGAAATGAGAAATGGTTTCCTATCCCTGCAGTAAATATCTTTTCTTTGCTTTGCTTGTCTCAGTACCCCTGGATACCATTACTTGTCGTGCAAATATACTGATAAAAAGGGTACAACACCTGATACGTGTAACAAACATAGTATTGAAATGTTATTACGTGATCCACTCAGTGTGATGACTTAAAAGGACTTGGTAATACAACCATGATATTGTGAAATATCCATACATTTCTAAAATACGTTTATTGTTGCTAAACAACTAATAGGCAAACCCGCAGTATGTAGAGGAATTTACTAATGCATTAATCACATGTCCGTAGCAATTTCTCGGGGAGGTGAATGGCGGAAAACAATCCACATAACATATCTCTTCATCTTTCAAGCTACATGTTATCAATAGTGGGTGGAATTACTTCAGTGAAATTATTCCGTGTTGTATTACCATAATTATACTGATATTGTCCATCATTATTGTTTATATCCCACCCATCTCTTTTTTCATGATCTCATGTTTATAAGAAGCGGTACATTTTCACCTTCACTGTGTTGCTAGGGCAGTCTGACTCACCTACCTGTCGTTCAGTAAGAGTAGAACGGGCCAAACACCCTCCACCACAGGTGTCTCAGGAAATCATGAGCGCAATTGTACTGTACATATTCTTCTTCACTTAGACACTTGGGGCATCTTTCTGCAGGAGTGGAATGCACAGGGGGGGTGAGTGTTGCTTGGTTGGTTCTGGCTGTCCTTCCACTGTCATGATACACAGTGAAATGGTGGGGTGAACAATATGGTAGCGCAAGAGGGGCTTCCCATAGTCAGTACACTTGTACTCAAACTCCTCTCACACCTCCCACACTCATAAATGGGCCCCTTCTCATTCTCTGCCACACTCCTCAGGCATCCCAAATAGGCCTGCCCCCCCACCATCCTACCCCTAGCCTTAAACTGTACCTATACCAGCTTCTTTCAAGGCCACACTCTCTCTATGCAGGCCTCCCACCACCCTCCACCTCCACCATGCTTCTCTCCTCAAGGCTGGGCTGCCCTCCCACCCCTACTTCCACCCCATACCACTGCCAGCCAGTGTCACCCCGCACTCCAGACAGGCTGTGACAATACTCTGAGTCAATTTGGTGGGCTAGGAAGTTCAAACATGCCCGTGAAAAAAGAAAACGTCATATGACGTGAACTGCCGCCTGTTGACCGCACGACATATGACATGAGCTGGTGCCTAGGAGTTATTACCATTGATGTGATGAATCTACAAACTCTGTTATTATCCTTGCCACTGTTTCTGCTATCTTATCCTTAATCTGGGGGTTGTTTTCAGAACCCAAACCACCAGCAGGTGTTTTTCTTAAAAATCACTGTTATTTAAACCATAATTTCTCAGCTAAACCTATAATATAAAGTTATAGTATAATATGCTCTTATAATATGATGCAATAATCATAATAATAATTCAATAACATTAACCCTCTCGTGCACGATAAGTTTCAGTAAGCTTTCCAATGCATGATTTTTTCTGCAAGGCCGTCTGGTCCGCCTGCCCGCGTGTGGCAAATAACACGTATTCTCTCCTTATTTTCGCCACCCAAACATCAATATATTGCCATGAAACCTATGTCATCTTATTCGTCGATGTTTGTTCTAGCTGATAAGCACCACAAAAAAACAGGAAAAGAAGAATAAAAGCAACATTAGGCGGCCGTGAATAAACATTTCGTTACATCACGTTCACTTCCCAACATCACCATTCGAATGTTTTCCATCATACAGGAAAATTTTAGACGTTTTGATAGAGAATTTCATCAGCTTTCTAAAGAGACAAATCCAGCTGTGATACGATTTGTAGTTTTCGAGAAAATAGCCAAGAACAGAAAGCCATTTCTGAAAAAAGTCAAGGAACTCTAATACTGAACTTTTGTCGCACATGTTATGTTTTTATTACATAATATTATGCAGAATTCACGAGCTTTCTAATGACTTTAAAATGGTTTCGATACGCCTCATAGTTTTCGAGTAAATCGCCAGAAATGACTGGGAACTCACGTCTGTACATCACTTTCGTGATATGTGCACAGCATATGCAATATTCCCGCCTCCGTAACAACGAATTCTTATCATAGATATTACATTGTTATGTCTTGTACATACGTAGAATTTACTGCTCTTTATCATGGTTCTTACAGGAAATCGATATATCCAATAGTTTTTGAGTAATTGGCCGACAAAGTGAGATTACTCCTCCGAGTGCTTTCGACTTTCCCAAAACAGTCTGTTCCTCCAACTTTTCTAACAGAAAATGCTCCCAAAGGCTTATACTATGCAAATGAACATATGTAGAATTTACTGCTCATTATCATGGTTCTTACGGGAAATCGATACGTCCAATAGTTTTGCAGTAATTAGACGACAAACGTAGAATACTCCTCCTCACCCACAAGCAAGATAAAAAAACATTCTTTCCCTGCCTCACCCACGGCTACATATTTTCGCTCGTTACATTTTCTTTTCTTTTTTTACTCAAAGTATACACATAAAATATCATAAGGTTTTTGATAGTGCTGTCAGAAACTCGACATGACCACTAGTCTTTTTGCTAGGTTCTGATACTGAAGCTGAACTTTCTTCCATCTCATATGTGTGTATGTAAAAAACATTACTTATTTGTGTAAAAAAATATTGAACTATAGAAATAGGTCAATATACAAATCAACAAAATGCGGATAACTCACTTCCTTCAGAGGTGTTGAGATGCTGGCAGTAGCTTGAAGATGAGGAGTTATGTAGTGTGTGAGCATGTATGGGTGAGTGTGTGTAACTCACCGGGTCGGTCAGGATCACGTGATGGTTTTTTTGTGATCATCGGCATTTTACCCTCCCGGAAGAGAGCTGAAAGCTCATATAGTCCGATCTAAGGGCAAAGCCTTGACCTTCACACACGCACACACCCATCCGCTTGCTCAAGGAGGACAGTGACCACCCGCTTTGTCAGTGAAACTTTTTCGCATCCCGAGCAAGGCGCGAACCCCCGTCTTAGCAGATGCTAGGTGAGAGCGTTACCACTGCACCAGCGAGCAGTGAATAAACACCGCAATTGTACTGTGTGTGTGTGTGTGTGTGTGTGTGTGTGTGTGTGTGTGTGGGTAAGTGTGTGTGAGTGTATGTGTGTGTCTGTGGCTGTGGCGTATTTTCTTCTCTCCTTGTGATACATTTGCCTAAAACACATGCGATGAATACAATAGATTTCTCCATGAACATTCGCTGCACGACATATGTATGTATATGTGGCTGTGGCATATTTCTTATCTCTTACACTTGCGCTATGTTTTAGCTAAGTCAGTCAATGCATGAAATATTTCTCTGTGAACACTCACTGCACTATTTTATATGTATATTTCACACTAAACCATATGCAATATAAAACACTATCACATGATTCCATCCCAACCTCGTCAATAATTCCTGACTATGGCCACCTGTTTCCTTAGCGACTGTTCCATATCTCTATGGCGTGCATAATACCCGCTATGGTAGGTCAGTTATTTCACCAATCCAGGCACTATATGTATCACAAATATAAGTATTGGCTTCATTACATAAAGGCAAAATACTCACATCATTTATGAGCAGGGTGAAGCAGAGTGGAAACCCCGTTATAACAAACCACACTCCTGCCTGTAGGCTTAATGGCTGATAATGGGCCCCAGTGATTTACAAACAATATGATTATCTATGTTCCATAGACACAATCACCTCACATTATAGTCAAAAACACTGTAGAATCACAATATTTCAATAATGGCTTCTGCCTCAGGTGGGAGGGGGAAAATGGCAGGTTTAAAGGGACACTGACAGCTGCGCTACTCTCCTGCCCCGCTGGTCGTGAGATACTGGGATATTTCTGCTATGCATTGTCTCATCAGAGCAGTCACAGTGTTGTCAAATGCTTACCTAGGAAAAGAGATGCACACACTGGAACGCACCAAAATTTGACACAAATCGGCCAAAAACTTTTCTTTTGACAGCATTTTTTTCTGCTTAGGAACGCGATTTGAGTCACTGAACATCTTTAGAACAATCCACATGAAACACGAATCGCGTGAGTGACCCTGAGAGGGTTAAAACTATAAAACACTAGATCATGTAAACATGTTACCCTGATGTCCCCAGGTCGTCATGTATACATGCAACCCAGACGGGAGGGGTTAATTGGGACCAAAATCACATATCTTGAGAAATGATCTGTAGCAACAAAGAGATATTTATTATTATTGTAAGATAAGGGTATCATACATAAATCAACCGGTTGGATAGATACAGGATATTTCTCCATAGGTGCAGGTGTTAACATGTAACCTTTGTGTCTTGCACATGAAACATCCGGGCTTGTCTGACAGTCTTATCTTTGCTAATATGTCCTGCAGGTGGACTTTCGTGCATATCAGGTACAAGTTGTCTGTTCTTCTGTGGTTTGGTTGTCCTGAGCTGATCCTATATATGGCATTGTCGACTATTGCGATTTGTTTGAGTGGTGTATGTAGCTTGGTTAATTGTATATCCTTGCCACTCCAAATTCTGTATAACTTTAGACCACATTAGATCAAGTTTGTGTGCTTTCGAGATTTTGTCCTGTTGGGGAGTTTCTCCCTTAGCCCCAGTGCTGCGACATGCGTTGTCTCTGGGTTCCCCAATAAAACGTCCATGACTAAATTTTGCCTTGTATATTGTGAATATTTACATTATCATTTTCAACCATATGTTTCCACCTTGCTCTCCTCCCAGAGAGGAGTTTTTCTTGCAACATGCCCATGAGTGGTTTATGGTCAGTGAATAGGTGAATTTCGTAACCATATACCAAACCTCGAAACATCTGTAGCGAGAAGACATCTGCAAGTGTCTTTAGTTCAGTAGTGCAGTAATTTTTCACTGCACCTTTCATTTGTCTACTAGCAAATGGAGTTGGTTGACTTTTTTTCTTGCTTATAAATACAGCCCCTAACCCTTTTAGGAGATGCATCTGTGCAAATTATAAATGGTTTTATGAAATTAGGATGGGCCATGTTTCATTCACATTTGTGGGTTCTGGGAAATCCCTTACTGCTTGTACTGTATTTTCTCATCTAAAGTGTGTATGCCTTCTATATCAAGCCTCTGGCCAAAGAGTTTTATTTCTTTAAAGCAAAATTTGCATTTAGACAGCCTAATTTTCAAACCAACATTGGCTAACTTGTGTAGGGGCTGGTCTAATTTCTGGAAATGTTCATCTATTGTGTGTGTTGCAGTTATGACATCATCCAAGAAAACAAAGATACGATTTCCTAACATTGCTGATAATACACTATTTATTATCATTTGAATGTACTTGGAGCTGTCCTTAATCCCACTGACATTGTTTTATACTGATAATGCGCTGTATTTGCATGAATCGTCATCTAACTCGATTTGGTAATATCCATTAAACAAATTGAATGTGGAATACATTATTTTCTGGCCCAATATTTTGCAAGACTTAACAATGGCATAGGAAACCAGTCTGAGATAGTGTGTTGGTTGAGTTTATGATAATCAATGACCATAATCATTTCACTGTTTCATTTAGGCACTAAAAATAATGGGGCATTCCACGGGCAGACTGATGGCTCAGTAAGACCCATTTTTACCATTTCATCCACATTGATTTGCAAGGTATGTTGTGGGTGTGCAACCCTATAAGCTGGTACATATATTGGTTGTGTGTCCTGGTGTATGTTAATCCTGTGTTTAATGAGGTTAGTACAGCCTAAATTTTTCCCAGATGATATGACTGTCTGTCTGTGTTTTTGTAATAAATCCATTATATCATTTTCCGTATCACAATTTCCTGACTGAATCAAATTTTCATTTATGCACTCTGTCGATTTCATCTTATTTGATGTTCCACATATCGTTACTTCACACATAGGAGCTGCACAAGTCTCAGAACTGCATATACAAGTTCCCTTTTTGATCTGCTCTTCTCCATTCATCTGATTTATTAGGAACACATGATTTTCCCCATCGTTATCACCTAACATATGGCGTTTTCCACTGTGAATCCTTTTACTTTACATTATTCTTCTAAGACAATAACAGTACCATTTTTCAGTTTACTCTTTATGGTAACTTTCATATATGATTTGGGTGGAATAAGTGCATCATTGGTGAGATATGCAGGAATTAAAGTTGGAAATTTACTGAAACCTCTGTCCCTGGGTAAATGGGTTGGTAGGGATGAGAAGGAAGGTTGAGTAGTCCTTTGGAGTGCATGAGTATTCTCATTTTCTCTGAGGTCAGACTGAATCGTTCTGCTGTGTTTGATCGTTCCGACTCCCTTCGATTGTCGGCAATTGTTGGATATATATTTTTTTTTTGTGTGTGGGTGAAATTTTCTCTCTAAATTTCTTATCATACAATATTGCATCCATGTGTGGGAGTAATATGATATTCTCTTTCCTCATGGTTCTCAAACCCAGTAACATGTTAGCTTTTATTAATGTATTCTCTACTAAACAGAAATTAGTGATGATTGTTTTCGCAGTCAGTACATTTGCCATAAATTTTACCATTAAGGAAGTAGGCTACAATGCCCCAGTATTAGAATTTGACTTTCCCGAAATTATTCGATAAAAAATACAAACTACATACATAAAATCCATCCTAGACAATTTACCAACCTACAAGCTCCAGGCCCAGATGGAATTCCTTCCTCCAATTGTTCTGAAAAAGTGTTCCCCAGAAATTCCCTCTGCTCTAGCTGAATTATTCAGAATATGCATACGTACTTCTTCATTCCCTAATTCATGGAAAGAAGTCAATATCCACCCTGTTCCAATGAAAGGAAGCTCCTCTGACCCCTCTGATTACAGCCCAGTATCTATCACATCGTCTCTTGGTAAAGTATTTGAAATTGTAATTAATAAGCACATAGTTAAACACCTTGAATCCAACAACTTAATAAGTGATAGAGAATACGGTTTTCACCGTGAAAGATCCACCATTGACATACTCAATCTCCTGACTCATACCATCCACCAATCAACTGACCAACATGAAGAAACTCATGCAGTAGTCCTTGATATTTCTAAAGCTATTGACAGAGTGTGGCACCGTTTTCTGCTGTCCAAACTCCCTTGCTGTGGACTAATGTCTTTTGTTCCTCTGATTACCTCATATCTCAGTGACAGAGAAATAAAAGTAGATGATGTATAAATCAATTTCCATTCAATTAATGCCGGCATGCAACACGATCAGTTCTAGTGCCAAGCCCGTTTCTTGTTCATATTAATGATCTCTTACCTGTCACCCATAGTCCTATCCATTCATGTGCAGATGACTCAACACTTCACACTTCATTCACACGCAAACACCCATTTACTAAGTTTAATATCTCTAACTCTCAACTCAGTACAGCCACCTCCATAAATCATGACTGACCTAAGATCAGTGAATGGGAACAAAATAACCTTGTCTCATATAAAGCTGGTAAAACCAAACATAATAATACAGTTTACTAATAGACAGATATTACCAGATTCGTATATTACCTTCAAAGCTCCTAATATTCCTATCACCAAAAGTATTGAAATTCTCGGTGTTTCACTTAACAATGCCCTCAGCTGGACCTTTCATATCAAATCACTTGCTTAAACTGCCTCAAAGAAATTTGGATTATTGTACAGAGTCTGTAACTTCTTTACTGACGAACAGTTAGCAATAATATATAAGATTTATGTGCGCTCTCAGCTTGGCTATTGCTCACTCCTGTGAAATGGATGTGGAGAGGTTGCACTAAAACAACTAGACAAAATTTACAACAAGGCTTTGGAATTATTAATAACTCTGCTTCTATAAATAAACTACCTCCCATACAAGTAAGAAGGAAGGTTGTCTCCCTTGCATTATTTTACATATACTTTTATGGCAAATGCTTAGACGAAGTTGCATCCATTGTTTCACCTCTACATGTCTTCCTTCGTACTACATGAGTATCTGGTAGCACACGTGACTAGAATGTGACACAGTCATATTGCAGAACTTCTGCCTATCACAATTCTTTTATTCCCCGAACTGCATCTCTCTGGAACTCACTTCCCCGGCGTTGTTTCCCCCCAAACCTCAAGCTACAGCTGTTAAGTCCAACTGTTACGGATATTTTATGAATAGAGGACGCCAGTCATCTGGTGTATGGATTTGTTTTATTCATTTGTTTTTCCTTCCTCTGTTCTGTTATTTTAAAAAAATTGATGTCTAACTGTATCATGCCCTTTACATTTATTCGTTTGCCATCTACAGCATTTAAGTCTAAAACAAATTCCTCCACGAAAGTTACTTTCTTCTTAATTCTAAAAAAATCTTCTCTGATTCATCTTGGGTTTTTAATTCAATAGTGAGCCAGAATCCAAGAATAATGAATTCCTTTGATCTTCACAGGAAGCGGCCACCAAAATACATTCATTTCCGTGTATGCATACTGTATGTTCTCTAGGATTGTTTTTCTTTATATTTGGTAATTTTTTTCCAATGGCATGCCTTTCCCTCGACTAACGAACAGACATTAATCTTTTTACTGTCTTGCTATATGTTGTTCAGTGTCCTGTCGTTTTATGCGTTCAGCAATATGGTTGCACCTTTTCTCTTTATCTTCCTTGTGTTTGATATAAGACTCATCTTTCATGTGACTGGGATCAGCACAGTTATAACATAGAATTGACTTATCTCCCGAATATGACCCACGAGATGACATTCCTTATTTTGGTTTTTCTGTGGCACGGTTTCTGTTTGGACTAGATCCAGAGTTTTGAGGCTGCCTGTTGCCTGGTGTTTGCAAACGCTGCCTTGATGTCAGATGTTGTTTTATTTGTCTCTTCTCAGGTCACGATCTTTTTGTTCTGTACTTGTGCTAGATGTATTCATAGCTGCCACTGTGTAATTCTCATCCTTGTTGTATTGGATTGTGATAATTCACTCACTCATGCTTTGCTTCAATTCATCTCTACCTCCTTCATAAAATATAATAAACACATTCCTGGAGTATAAGCAACTGTTTTAATCTTGAGTACCCTGTCAGGTAATTTACACAATGCAGCTACATAACCAAGGATGTCAGTGACATGCATTGGTTACATCATCCCATGAGCTGTTGCCCAGTTTGAGTTTTCTATATTAGCTAACAGCTTTGTCTTAATTGTGGACACATCTGCTGTTATTTCACCTAAGACAGGGTTTATGGTATGTTGTCTCATAAGATTCACGATCTTATATAATTCTGGAGTTAGGCCAGGCAAAAAATTTATGCCTCCAGAAAATTTCTTTAAGAATTCTGTTTTAAACTCTTCATATTTCTGAGCTCGCAAAAGCTTAGCAGATCTAAGCAAATCGCCAGCTGGACACCTTTCTTGGTTAATCCTCGATGAAAAAACAGCTGTCTTTTCATTCTCATTTGTTATATGCCTTTTAACAAAAAGTTGTTCACACTCATTTAGAAGTGACATTACATCGATGCCTGAGAGTTCTGTGAGATATTTATCTTCATGGTACACAAACACTACATGTGAGGAAGTTGAAGCTGTGGCATTAGGTGCGCTCATCATTGTTTTCGTTTCTTTGGTCAACCTCGCTTGAAGTGCCTTCCTGTTATGAGGAGTTGTTGTGAATGTATTTCTAGACCTATGTATCCTGTTGTATAAGTTTTCATCAGTATGTATGGCTGATATATAATCTTCGCTTTTTACATCAGAGAAATTTGTCCAAGAAACGTCATTAACCTCAATGCCTCTCACAGGTGATGTGTTTGTTTCTTGATCTCGTGTTTGTGGAGAACTATGAATGTTAGTTACGTTTTTGTCTCGTTGTGCTAATTGTGAATCGTCATTGGGTAATTCTAATGCTGTCTCCTCTGGCACTAAAGTAGTTTTTATTTTATTTTTTTTTTACATCCTGTAATTATCACTAATTACGAGGCACATATTGCTAAGGAATGTTGCCTAGTTGTACCCACGAAACACTGAATTTATTTATGTGCTAAATGTATAGATAGCAACAACAGTTAGGATTATATGAATGATATATATATATATATATATATATATATATATATATATATATATATATATATATATATATATATATATATATATATATATATATATCATCATCATCATCATCATCAGCCGTTTCAGTATCCACTGCAGGACCGGCCTATCCCGACCGAAGCCAGGATGATACAGCAAAGGTATCTTTACCAAGTGGCTTACGCTGTCTTGTAGAGATTGTATGTAGGGTGAGAAGTGCTTATAAGTGTAATTGAAGTGTTGTAGTGGCTTTGGATGTGTGTGTAGTTTGTGAACCAAGTGTAATCGGCCACGCAAGCCCACTGGGTGCAAGCATACTTTATAGTAAGCGACACTGGTTCAACCACAGCACCCCTTGTGTCCACCAATGAAGTACGTGGCCGGGTGAACACTCCGAAAGTTTATTACCCCGCCGGGGCGCGAACTCTGCTTCACCCGTGTACGAAACGTACACTACCACTGTACCACAGAGGCTCCATATATATATATATATATATATATATATATATATATATATATATATATATATATATATATATATATATATATATATATATATATATATATATAGTGATTTTTAGTATTCTCACTTGAAGTGTTCATTATCTCTCTCTGTTCCGTAACATAAATTTGGCAACCTCTTATCAGGATATTCAGGATATTATCATCAGGATATTGCTTGATATTTTGTGACTGTGATTTATTCATGATGTCTACTATTACTACTCTTGATGACGCCAAATATTTTTTGTCAAATGTGCAAACAGTGTGTGATGTAGAAAACAGAACAAAGAATGAACTTAAGCTTGTTGCTCAACAATTGGGAATTGCTGTTCGCTTTCATCAGTCTAAAGATCAAATTGTTGACATGATTAATGAAAGCTTGTTTAATATAACTCCTCCAGATGAGCAAATGCAGATTGAAATAGCTAAATTACAGCTAGCCCTGCAGGAGGCTCGTGCTAAGGATGCTGAGTTTCAGGCACGTTCTAAGGAGGCACAGGCACAAATTGAAATTGCTAGGATTCAGGCAGACCATGAGTATCACATGAAACAAAGTGGAACTGGATCATCTAGCTCTGATGATTTTGATGTGGCTAAAAATGTTAAACTTGTACCTCCTTTTAATGAATCTGATTTAACAAAGTATTTTCAGTTGTTTGAGAGGGTAGCTACAGGTTTTAATTGGCCCAAAAAGTATTGGCCAGTACTCCTTCAGAGTGTTCTCACCGGTAAAGCTCAAGTAACTTATGCATCTTTGCCTCAGGATCAATCTGATAATTATGATGTAGTTAAGAGCTTGATTCTTAAGGCCTATGAGCTTGTTCCTGAAGCCTATAGAGTAAAATTTAGGACAACTTATAAGCAAGATAATCAATCCCGTGTTGAGTATGCAAAAATCAAAGAAGATCTGTTAGAGCAGTGGTTAAATTCTAAGAATGTAAATTCTGATTTTGATAAATTTAAGCAGATGATTTTGCTGGAGGACTTCAAGAGGTGTATTAATAAACATGTAAGCCTATATCTTGATGAGAAAAGAACAGATAATTTGTCTGATGCTGCAGTTTTAGCTGATGAATATGTTCTCACTCACAAGAGATATTCTAAAGAAAAAAGGAAAGCTGAGAGTAAGTACGTTGCCTCTACTCAGAGTACAGGTAACAGGAAAGAGAATAAAGATGATGTTTCTCAGGAAGTAAATACCAGCTCCACCTCTAGATTTCAGAAAAGTAAATGTACTTATTGTAGTAAGCTTGGTCATACTACGGAGAAATGTTTCAGGAGACAGCGTGATGTGAACAAAAAGGAGTCTTTAAATATTCAGTTAATTGGTATAGTGTCCACCCCTGAGAGTTCCCAGAATTCTTTAACTGAGTTAACTGAACCTGCTTTGAGGGGTAAATTAAATTCTCATGATGGAGCTCCTCTTTTGAGCAGTAACGTGGGTGACACTCTCAAGAGTTCATGTGCTAATTTCCTGTCTGATGGTTTTGTCAGTCCTCTGGACAGTAATAAAAGGAAATCAGTTAAAATATATCGTGAAACAGGTGCTTGCCAATCCCTTATGCTGACCAGTGTTCTAGGCTCTAATGTTAATTCCTCTGATGAAACTGTAATCTTACAAGGTGTAGGGAATAATTACTTCTCTGTCCCTCTGTGCAGAGTGAATTTAGAGTCTGGTTTTGTTAATGGTTCCGTTATGGTTGGGTTGGTTGAGACACTCCCAATGTCTGGTGTAATCTTCTTACTTGGAAATGATATTGGTGGAAGTCAAGTGTGTCCAGCTCCTCAGTTGTCTAGTGAGCCAGTGGCTGCGACCCAGGATTGTGATGTCCCTGATGTGTTCTCTGCATGTGCTGTCACTAGGGCTAAGTCTAAAGTTACTGGTGACTTATAGGATAATGATGATGATGATGTTATCCTAGCTGACACTTTTCTTGCTAATTTGGACCACTCACCAGATGAGGCAGTACCCCGTAGTATTGATAATTTGTCTCGTCAAGAGTTGGTTGAGTTGCAGGTTGCTGACCCTGAGTTGAAAGGTCTAGCTAACTCTGCTTGCAGTGAGGAAGAGTCAGCTGGTGCTTCAACTTGTTATTATATAAAGTCAGGAGTACTTATGAGGAAGTGGAGACCCCCAACAGCATCAGCCGACTGTGAATAGGAGGTTGTACATCAAGTTGTCATCCCTCGTGTTTGTAGGCAGGATATCATTAGAGTGGCTCATGATTCCAGTTTGGCAGGACACCTTGGAGTGAGGAAGACTGTGGCATGCATTTTGAAACACTTCTACTGGCCAGGTATCTTCAGAGATGTTTCCTGGTATTGTAAGTCTTGTCACACCTGTCAAGTTGTGGGGAAGTGTAATCAGACCGAAAAGGTTGCACCTCTAGTTCCCATTCCTCCTTTTGAGGCGCCATTCACCCGTGTGTTGGTGGATATTGTGGGCCCTCTTCCTAAGACTTCTTCAGGATTTTCTTAAGTGTTGACCCTGATTGATATGGCTACTCGTTATCCTGAAGTCATTCCACTTAGAAATATCTCAGCAAAGAACGTGGTTAAGGAAATGCTAGGGTTCTTCATCAAGTTTGGTATGCCCAAGGAGGTACAGTCAGACTGGGAAAGTAATTTCATGTCAAATGTTTTCAAGCAGTCTCTGAAAGAGTTGGGCATCACCCAGATCACGTCTTCAGCTTACCATCCCCAGACCCAAGGAGCGTTGGAGAGATATCATCAAACACTCAAATCGATGCTCAGGAAATATTGTTTGGAACATCAGAAAGATTGGGATAAAGGTCTTCCATTCGTTGTATTTGCCGCAAGAGACTCTCCAAATGAATAACTGGGCTTCTCACCCTTTGAACTACTGTTTGGCCATCAAGTAAGAGGACCCTTTAAGCTACTCAAGGAATGCTGGCTGTCGGAGGAAGATGATGTCAACCTGCTTAACAGCTGGCGAGAGAGAATTTAGGTGCTGCTCAGGAGAAGATGTAGACTTGGTATGATAAGATGTCCAGGTTACGCCACTTTCAACCAGGAGATCAGGTTTTGATTCTGCTACCGGTGCATGGGCAACCTCTTCAAGCCAAGTTTAGTGGTCCTTATTTCGTGGAGAAGAAACTCAGTGATGTCAACTATGTCATCGCCACACCAGATCGTAGAAAGAACAAGCAACTTTGTCACATCAACATGGTAAAGTTATATCACAGGCGGGACGAAAATAACCCAGTCTGCACTGTAGCTGTTGCACCCGAGTCTGCAAGTGAAGTTCTCCCATGCAGCATGAGTCTGAGTGATAGTTTGGGGAAGAATCCTGATATCATGAATGATCTCCAGACTAAGCTTTCTCATCTACCTCCCGAGGAAAGGCAGGAGTTTTCGGCATTACTGCAGGAGTACCCGCAAGTGTTCCATGACACTCTAGGAAGAACCACTGTGTTGATGCATGATGTCGATGTTGGAGACACAAAGCCAATTAAATTGCCTCCTTACCGTGTGAACCCAGTGAAAGTTCCTCTCACCCAGAAGGAGCTTGGCTACCTGTTGGACCACAAGATGATTGAGCCCTGTCAGAGCGAGTGGAGTTCTCCTGTCACTCTAGTCCCTAAGCCAGGTGGGTCACAGCGGCTTTGCATCGACTACAGACGTGTTAATCAGATAACCAAAACAGACACTTACCATCTCCCTCACGTGGAAGATTGCATAGACAAGATCGGAAAGGCTAGGTACATGAGTAAGTTTGATTTGTTAAAGGGATACTGAACGTGCTAGGGAGATTTCATGTTTTGTAACACTAGGAAAGAGTTTTGCATGTTCTGTAATGCCATATGGTATGAAGAATGCACCAGCCACATTTCAGAAGCTCATGCATGTTGTAACAGAGGGTTTGGCAGGGTGTGTTGTTTATATTGATGATGTATTAATCTTCAGTGACAACTGGAAAGATCACCTATGCCATGTCAGTAAATTTCTTGAGCATTTGGTTCAGGCTAATCTTGTAGCTAATTTATCAAAGTGTGAGTTTGGTCAAGCTAAAGTTCAGTACCTTGGGTACGTAATTGGTGATGGACACGTTGCACCACCGGCAGTTAAGGTTTAGGTTATAAGTGATCTTCCCAGACCTAAAAGTAGGAAAGAGCTACAAAGATTTTTGGGAATGGTAGGTTATTACAGGAGATTTGTTCTTAACTTTTCAATTCTTGTATCACCACTTACAGACCTACTGAGAAAGGGAGTTAAATTTGTCTGGACCAATGACTGTGGATCCCCTTTCAGCAAACTTAAAGCTATCCTATTAAGTCAGCCAGTGCTCGCTACTCCAAATTTTGCTAAGCCTTTTAAGATGGCTGTTGACGCAAGTGATACAGGAGCTGGGGCTGTTTTGCTGCAAGAGGATGAACAGGGTATTGAACACCCTGTATCTTATTACAGTAAGAAGTTCACTCCACCTCAAAAGAACTACTCAACTATTGAGAAAGAGCTTTTAGCCTTGATTTTAGGTTTACGGCATTTTTCATTTTATTTGTGTTCTGGTTTTGACCCCATAGTCATTTATACCGATCATAACCCACTGAAATTCCTTAGTAAGTTTAAAGATAAAAATCAGAGATTGACAAGATGGAGTCTACTTCTTCAGGAGTATTCATTAGACATAAAACATGTCAAGGGGAAAGAAAATGTTATTGCAGATTGCTTATCTAGACTTTAGACAGATTGTTTTAGAGTAATAAGAAATTTCCTTTGTAAATTTCTTTTTATTTTTTGTGGGGAGGTGTTACATAGCCTATGATTTCATCATCCTTTGTATAATTCTAACGTACAGTATGCTGCATGTTTGATCACGATTCGCCTCGTGGCTTCCATAGTGACCAAGCTTCCATGTTCTACCTCACTCCCCTCTTCTCCCCCTTATAGTAGAGTAAGTCGTTCTTTCTGTTGTTCAGAGCAGGATTGTCAACTCTCCGTCCTCTGTGCTTCATTTGCGCGTCCTTCTTACAAGTTGTATCAAGCTCCGCCGGCCCTTATATAATGAGCTCAGTCTCTGCATTAATTTGCCACTTAAATCTGCTCCTCATTTTGTTCACATCTCTGTCCTCCCCTGTACAGTTGTTATTATTTTTGTGAGTGCTTAGGAAGTCTCCAACCATCTAGCTACTGTGTAATTTGAGTATAAGTGTTATTACATTTTTTTCTTTACTGTATAGCATAGGGTGTTGATTCGTTGGCCTGGTGAGGTTTTAGTGATTCGTGTGGAGTTTTTGATGTCAGCAATTGTTAATAATATTTTTTATCTGTAATAATATATCTTGCATTAACTAAGCATTATCCGGTTTTCTCATTTTATCAGGGCTGACTTAGATAAATTTACTCTTGCTAATTTCGTGTTAATAGAGGCTATTGCAGTTAACCATATATTTAACCTGTTTTTTGCCATTACATTATCCTTATGAGTCCTGAATGTTTAGTTGTTAGTTTGAGCATTAAACTTTAACTTGTAATTTTACCTAACTCTTTTGTTTTGAACCTGGAAATTTGCGGGATAGTAGTGATTTTTAGTATTCTCACTTGAAGTGTTCATTATCTCTCTCTGTTCCGTAACATAAATTTAGCGACCTCTTATCAGGATATTCAGGATATTATCATAAGGATATTGCTTGATATTTTGTGACTGTGATTTATTCATGATGTCTACTATTACTACTCTTGATGACGCCAAATATTTTTTGTCAAATGTGCAAACAGTGTGTGATGTAGAAAACAGAACAAAGAATGAACTTAAGCTTGTTGCTCAACAATTGGGAATTGCTGCTTCCTCTCATCAGTCTAAAGATCAAATTGTTGACATGATTAATAAAAGCTTGTTTAATATAACTCCTCCAGATGAGGAAATGCAGATTGAAATAGCTAAGTTACAGCTAGCCCTGCAGGAGGCTCGTGCTAAGGATGCTGAGTTTCAGGCACGTTCTAAGGAGGCACAGGCACAAATTGAAATTGCTAGGATTCAGGCAGACCATGAGTATCACATGAAACAAAGTGGAACTGGATCATCTAGCTCTGATGATTTTGATGTGGCTAAAAATGTTAAACTTGTCCCTCCTTTTAATGAATCTGATTTAACAAAGTATTTTCAGTTGTTTGAGAGGGTAGCTACAGGTTTTAATTGGCCCAAAAAGTATTGGCCAGTACTCCTTCAGAGTGTTCTCACCGGTAAAGCTCAAGTAACTTATGCATCTTTGCCTCAGGAACAATCTGATAATTATGATGTAGTTAAGAGCTTGATTCTTAAGGCCTATGAGCTTGTTCCTGAAGCCTATAGAGTAAAATTTAGGACAACTTATAAGCAAGATAATCAATCCCATGTTGAGTATGCAAAAATCAAAGAAGATCTGTTAGAACAGTGGTTAAATTCTAAGAATGTAAATTCTGATTTTGATAAATTTAAGCAGATGATTTTGCTGGAGGACTTCAAGAGGTGTATTAATAAAGATGTAAGCCTATATCTTGATGAGAAAAGAACAGATAATTTGTCTGATGCTGCAGTTTTAGCTGATGAATATGTTCTCACTCACAAGAGATATTCTAAAGAAAAAAGGAAAGCTGAGAGTACATTGCCTCTACTCAGAGTACAGGTAACAGGAAAGAGAATAAAGATGATGTTTCTCAGGAAGTAAATACCAGCTCCACCTCTAGATTTCAGAAAAGTAAATGTACTTATTGTAGTAAGCTTGGTCATACTACGGAGAAATGTTTCAGGGGACAGCGTGATGTGAACAAAAAGGAGTCTTTAAATATTCAGTCAATTGGTCTAGTGTCCACCCTTGACAGTTCCCAGAATTCTTTAACTGAGTTAACTGAACCTGCTTTGAGGGGTAAATTAAATTCTCATGATGGAGCTCCTCTTTTGAGCTTTAACGTGGGTGACACTCTCAAGAGTTCATGTGCTAATTTCTTGTCTGATGGTTTTGTCAGTCCTCTGGACAGTAATAAGAGGAAGTCAGTTAAAATATATCGTGAAACAGGTGCTTGCCAATCCGTTATGCTGACCAGTGTTCTAGGCTCTAATGTTAATTCCTCTGATGAAACTGTAATCTTACAAGGTGTAGGGAATAATTACTTCTCTGTCCCTCTGTGCAGAGTGAATTTAGAGTCTGGTTTTGTTAATGGTTCCGTTATGGTTGGGTTGGTTGAGACACTCCCAATGTCAGGTGTAACTTTCTTACTTGGAAATGATATTGGTGGAAGTCAAGTGTGTCCAGCTCCTCAGTTCTCTAGTGAGCCAGTGGCTGCGACCCAGGATTGTGATGTCCCTAATGTGTTCTCTGCATGTGCTGTCACTAGGGCTAAGTCTAAAGTTACTGGTGACTTAGAGGATAATGATGATGATGTTATCCTACCTGACACTTTTCTTGCTAATTTGGACCACTCACCAGATGAGGTAGTACCCCGTAGTGTTGATAATTTGTCCCGTCAAGAGTTGGTTGAGTTGCAGGTTGCTGACCCTGAGTTGAAGGTCTAGCTAACTCTGCTTGCAGTGAGGAAGAGTCAGCTGGTGCTTCTACTTGTTATTATATAAAGTCAGGGGTACTTATGAGGAAGTGGAGACCCCCAACAGCATCAGCCGACTGTGAATAGGAGGTTGTACATCAAGTTGTCATCCCTCGTGTTTGTAGGCAGGATATCATTAGAGTGGCTCATGATTCCAGTTTGGCAGGACACCTTGGAGTGAGGAAGACTGTGGCATGCATTTTGAAACACTTCTACTGGCCAGGTATCTTCAGAGATGTTTCCTGGTATTGTAAGTCTTGTCACACCTGTCAAGTTGTGGGGAAGTGTAATCAGACCGAAAAGGTTGCACCTCTAGTTCCCATTCCTCCTTTTGATGCGCCATTCACCCGTGTGTTGGTGGATATTGTGGGCCCTCTTCCTAAGACTACTTCAGGATTTTCTTAAGTGTTGACCCTGATTGATATGGCTACTCGTTATCCTGAAGTCATTCCACTTAGAAATATCTCAGCAAAGAACGTGGTTAAGGAAATGCTAGGGTTCTTCACCAAGTTTGGTATGCCCAAGGAGGTACAGTCAGACTGGGGAAGTAATTTCATGTCAAATTGTTTTCAAGCAGTCTCTGAAAGAGTTGGGCATCACCCAGATCACGTCTTCAGCTTACCATCCCCAGACCCAAGGAGCGTTGGAGAGATATCATCAATCACTCAAATCGATGCTCAGGAAATACTGTTTGGAACATCAGAAAGATTGGGATAAAGGTCTTCCATTCGTTGTATTTGCCTCAAGAGACTCTCCAAATGAATCACTGGGCTTCTCACCCTTTGAACTACTGTTTGGCCATCAAGTAAGAGGACCCTTTAAGCTACTCAAGGAATGCTGGCTGTCGGAGGAAGATGATGTCAACCTGCTTTACAGCTGGCGAGAGAGAATTTAGGTGCTGCTCAGGAGCAGATGAAGACTTGGTATGATAAGATGTCCAGGTTACGCCACTTTCAGCCAGGAGATCAGGTTTTGATTCTGCTACCGGTGCATGGGCAACCTCTTCAAGACAAGTTTAGTGGTCCTTATTTCGTGGAGAAGAAACTCAGTGATGTCAACTATGTCATCGCCACACCAGATCGTAGAAAGAACAAGCAACTTTGTCACATCAACATGCTAAAGTTATATCACAGGCGGGACGAAAATAACCCAGTCTGCACTGTAGCTGTTCCACCCGAGTCTGCAAGTGAAGTTCTCCCATGCAGCATGAGCCTGAGTGATAGTTTGGGGAAGAATCCTGATATCATGAATGATCTCCAGACTAAGCTTTCTCATCTACCTCCCGAGGAAAGGCAGGAGTTTTCGGCATTACTGCAGGAGTACCCTGAAGTGTTCCATGACACTCTAGGAAGAACCACTGTCTTGATGCATGATGTCGATGTTGGAGACACAAAGCCAATTAAATTGCCTCCTTACCGTGTGAACCCAGTGAAAGTTCCTCTCACCCAGAAGGAGCTTGGCTACCTGTTGGACCACAAGATGATTGAGCCCTGTCAGAGCGAGTGGAGTTCTCCTGTCACTCTAGTCCCTAAGCCAGGTGGGTCACAGCGGCTTTGCATCGACTACAGACGTGTTAATCAGATAACCAAAACAGACACTTACCATCTCCCTCACGTGGAAGATTGCATAGACAAGATCGGAAAGGCTAGGTACATGAGTAAGTTTGATTTGTTAAAGGGATACTGAACGTGCTAGGGAGATTTCATGTTTTGTAACACTAGGAAAGAGTTTTGCATGTTCTGTAATGCCATATGGCATAAAGAATGCACCAGCCACATTTCAGAAGCTCATGCATGTTGTAACAGAGGGTTTGGCAGGGTGTGTTGTTTATATTGATGATGTATTAATCTTCAGTGACAACTGGAAAGATCACCTATGCCATGTCAGTAAATTTCTTGAGCATTTGGTTCAGGCTAATCTTGTAGCTAATTTATCAAAGTGTGAGTTTGGTCAAGCTAAAGTTCAGTACCTTGGGTACGTAATTGGTGATGGACACGTTGCACCACCAGCAGCTAAGGTTTAGGTTATAAGTGATCTTCCCAGACCTAAAAGTAGGAAAGAGCTACAAAGATTTTTGGGAATGGTAGGTTATTACAGGAGATTTGTTCTTAACTTTTCAATTCTTGTATCACCACTTACAGACCTACTGAGAAAGGGAGTTAAATTTGTCTGGACCAATGACTGTGGATCCCCTTTCAGCAAACTTAAAGCTATCCTATTAAGTCAGCCAGTGCTCGCTACTCCAAATTTTGCTAAGCCTTTTAAGATGGCTGTTGACGCAAGTGATACAGGAGCTGGGGCTGTTTTGCTGCAAGAGGATGAACAGGGTATTGAACACCCTGTATCTTATTACAGTAAGAAGTTCACTCCACCTCAAAAGAACTACTCAACTATTGAGAAAGAGCTTTTGGCCTTGATTTTGGGTTTACGGCATTTTTCATTTTATTTGTGTTCTGGTTTTGACCCCATAGTCATTTATACCGATCATAACCCACTGAAATTCCTTAGTAAGTTTAAAGATAAAAATCAGAGATTGACAAGATGGAGTCTACTTCTTCAGGAGTATTCATTAGACATAAAACATGTCAAGGGGAAAGAAAATGTTATTGCAGATTGCTTATCTAGACTTTAGACAGATTGTTTTAGAGTAATAAGAAATTTCCTTTGTAAATTTCTTTTTATTTTTTGTGGGGATGTGTTACATTGCCTATGATTTCATCATCCTTTGCATAATTCTAACGTACAGTATGCTGCATGTTTGATCACGATTCGCCTCGTGGCTTCCATAGTGACCAAGCTTCCATGTTCTACCTCACTCCCCTCTTCTCCCCCTTATAGTAGAGTAAGTCGTTCTTTCTGTTGTTCAGAGCAGGATTGTCAACTCTCCGTCCTCTGTGCTTCATTTGCGCGTCCTTCTTACAAGTTGTATCAAGCTCCGCCGGCCCTTATATAATGAGCTCAGTCTCTGCATTAATTTGCCACTTAAATCTGCTCCTCATTTTGTTCACATCTCTGTCCTCCCCTGTACAGTTGTTATTATTTTTGTGAGTGCTTAGGAAGTCTCCAACCATCTAGCTACTGTGTAATTTGAGTATAAGTGTTATTACATTTTTTTCTTTACTGTATAGCATAGGGTGTTGATTCGTTGGCCTGGTGAGGTTTTAGTGATTCGTGTGGAGTTTTTGATGTCAGCAATTGTTAATAATATTTTTTATCTGTAATAATATATCTTGCATTAACTAAGCATTATCCGGTTTTCTCATTTTATCAGGGCTGACTTAGATAAATTTACTCTTGCTAATTTCGTGTTAATAGAGGCTATTGCAGTTAACCATATATTTAACCTGTTTTTTGCCATTACATTATCCTTATGAGTCCTGAATGTTTAGTTGTTAGTTTGAGCATTAAACTTTAACTTGTAATTTTACCTAACTCTTTTGTTTTGAACCTGGAAATTTGCGGGACAGTAGTGATTTTTAGTATTCTCACTTGAAGTGTTCATTATCTCTCTCTGTTCCGTAACATAAATTTGGCGACCTCTTATCAGGATATTCAGGATATTATCATAAGGATATTGCTTGATATTTTGTGACTGTGATTTATTCATGATGTCTACTATTACTACTCTTGATGACGCCAAATATTTTTTGTCAAATGTGCAAACAGTGTGTGATGTAGAAAACAGAACAAAGAATGAACTTAAGCTTGTTGCTCAACAATTGGGATTTGCTGTTTCCTCTCATCAGTCTAAAGATCAAATTGTTGACATGATTAATAAAAGCTTGTTTAATATAACTCCTCCAGATGAGCAAATGCAGATTGAAATAGCTAAGTTACAGCTAGCCCTGCAGGAGGCTCGTGCTAAGGATGCTGAGTTTCAGGCACGTTCTAAGGAGGCACAGGCACAAATTGAAATTGCTAGGATTCAGGCAGACCATGAGTATCACATGAAACAAAGTGGAACTGGATCATCTAGCTCTGATGATTTTGATGTGGCTAAAAATGTTAAACTTGTCCCTCCTTTTAATGAATCTGATTTAACAAAGTATTTTCAGTTGTTTGAGAGGGTAGCTACAGGTTTTAATTGGCCCAAAAAGTATTGGCCAGTACTCCTTCAGAGTGTTCTCACCGGTAAAGCTCAAGTAACTTATGCATCTTTGCCTCAGGAACAATCTGATAATTATGATGTAGTTAAGAGCTTGATTCTTAAGGCCTATGAGCTTGTTCCTGAAGCCTATAGAGTAAAATTTAGGACAACTTATAAGCAAGATAATCAATCCCATGTTGAGTATGCAAAAATCAAAGAAGATCTGTTAGAACAGTGGTTAAATTCTAAGAATGTAAATTCTGATTTTGATAAATTTAAGCAGATGATTTTGCTGGAGGACTTCAAGAGGTGTATTAATAAAGATGTAAGCCTATATCTTGATGAGAAAAGAACAGATAATTTGTCTGATGCTGCAGTTTTAGCTGATGAATAATTATGTTCTCACTCACAAGAGATATTCTAAAGAAAAAAGGAAAGCTGAGAGTAAGTACGTTGCCTCTACTCAGAGTACAGGTAACAGGAAAGAGAATAAAGATGATGTTTCTCAGGAAGTAAATACCAGCTCCACCTCTAGATTTCAGAAAAGTAAATGTACTTATTGTAGTAAGCTTGGTCATACTACGGAGAAATGTTTCAGGAGACAGCGTGATGTGAACAAAAAGGAGTCTTTAAATATTCAGTCAATTGGTCTAGTGTCCACCCTTGAGAGTTCCCAGAATTCTTTAACTGAGTTAACTGAACCTGCTTTGAGGGGTAAATTAAATTCTCATGATGGAGCTCCTCTTTTGAGCTTTAACGTGGGTGACACTCTCAACAGTTCATGTGCTAATTTCTTGTCTGATGGTTTTGTCAGTCCTCTGGACAGTAATAACAGGAAGTCAGTTAAAATATATCGTGAAACAGGTGCTTGCCAATCCGTTATGCTGACCAGTGTTCTAGGCTCTAATGTTAATTCCTCTGATGAAACTGTAATCTTACAAGGTGTAGGGAATAATTACTTCTCTGTCCCTCTGTGCAGAGTGAATTTAGAGTCTGGTTTTGTTAATGGTTCCGTTATGGTTGGGTTGGTTGAGACACTCCCAATGTCAGGTGTAACTTTCTTACTTGGAAATGATATTGGTGGAAGTCAAGTGTGTCCAGCTCCTCAGTTCTCTAGTGAGCCAGTGGCTGCGACCCAGGATTGTGATGTCCCTAATGTGTTCTCTGCATGTGCTGTCACTAGGACTAAGTCTAAAGTTACTGGTGACTTAGAGGATAATGATGATGATGTTATCCTAGCTGACACTTTTCTTGCTAATTTGGACCACTCACCAGATGAGGCAGTACCCCGTAGTGTTGATAATTTGTCCCGTCAAGAGTTGGTTGAGTTGCAGGTTGCTGACCCTGAGTTGAATGTCTAGCTAACTCTGCTTGCAGTGAGGAAGAGTCAGCTGGTGCTTCTACTTGTTATTATATAAAGTCAGGAGTACTTATGAGGAAGTGGAGACCCCCAACAGCATCAGCCGACTGTGAATAGGAGGTTGTAGATCAAGTTGTCATCCCTCGTGTTTGTAGGCAGGATATCATTAGAGTGGCTCATGATTCCAGTTTGGCGGGACACCTTGGAGTGAGGAAGACTGTGGCATGCATTTTGAAACACTTCTACTGGCCAGGTATCTTCAGAGATGTTTCCTGGTATTGTAAGTCTTGTCACACCTGTCAAGTTGTGGGGAAGTGTAATCAGACCGAAAAGGTTGCACCTCTAGTTCCCATTCCTCCTTTTGAGGCGCCATTCACCCGTGTGTTGGTGGATATTGTGGGCCCTCTTCCTAAGACTTCTTCAGGATTTTCTTAAGTGTTGACCCTGATTGATATGGCTACTCGTTATCCTGAAGTCATTCCACTTAGAAACATCTCAGCAAAGAACGTGGTTAAGGAAATGCTAGGGTTCTTAAGGAAATGCTAGGGTTCTTCACCAAGTTTGGTATGCCCAAGGAGGTACAGTCAGACTGGGGAAGTAATTTCATGTCAAATTGTTTTCAAGCAGTCTCTGAAAGAGTTGGGCATCACCCAGATCACGTCTTCAGCTTACCATCCCCAGACCCAAGGAGCGTTGGAGAGATATCATCAAACACTCAAATCGATGCTCAGGAAATACTGTTTGGAACATCAGAAAGATTGGGATAAAGGTCTTCCATTCGTTGTATTTGCCTCAAGAGACTCTCCAAATGAATCACTGGGCTTCTCACCCTTTGAACTACTGTTTGGCCATCAAGTAAGAGGACCCTTTAAGCTACTCAAGGAATGCTGGCTGTCGGAGGAAGATGATGTCAACCTGCTTTACAGCTGGCGAGAGAGAATTTAGGTGCTGCTCAGGAGAAGATGAAGACTTGGTATGATAAGATGTCCAGGTTACGCCACTTTCAGCCAGGAGATCAGGTTTTGATTCTGCTACCGGTGCATGGGCAACCTCTTCAAGCCAAGTTTAGTGGTCCTTATTTCGTGGAGAAGAAACTCAGTGATGTCAACTATGTCATCGCCACACCAGATCGTAGAAAGAACAAGCAACTTTGTCACATCAACATGCTAAAGTTATATCACAGGCGGGACGAAAATAACCCAGTCTGCACTGTAGCTGGTCCACCCGAGTCTGCAAGTGAAGTTCTCCCATGCAGCATGAGCCTGAGTGATAGTTTGGGGAAGAATCCTGATATCATGAATGATCTCCAGACTAAGCTTTCTCATCTAGCTCCCGAGGAAAGGCAGGAGTTTTCGGCATTACTGCAGGAGTACCCGGAAGTGTTCCATGACACTCTAGGAAGAACCACTGTCTTGATGCATGATGTCGATGTTGGAGACACAAAGCCAATTAAATTGCCTCCTTACCGTGTGAACCCAGTGAAAGTTCCTCTCACCCAGAAGGAGCTTGGCTACCTGTTGGACCACAAGATGATTGAGCCCTGTCAGAGCGAGTGGAGTTCTCCTGTCACTCTAGTCCCTAAGCCAGGTGGGTCACAGCGGCTTTGCATCGACTACAGACGTGTTAATCAGATAACCAAAACAGACACTTACCATCTCCCTCACGTGGAAGATTGCATAGACAAGATCGGAAAGGCTAGGTACATGAGTAAGTTTGATTTGTTAAAGGGATACTGAACGTGCTAGGGAGATTTCATGTTTTGTAACACTAGGAAAGAGTTTTGCATGTTCTGTAATGCCATATGGCATGAAGAATGCACCAGCCACATTTCAGAAGCTCATGCATGTTGTAACAGAGGGTTTGGCAGGGTGTGTTGTTTATATTGATGATGTATTAATCTTCAGTGACAACTGGAAAGATCACCTATGCCATGTCAGTAAATTTCTTGAGCATTTGGTTCAGGCTAATCTTGTAGCTAATTTATCAAAGTGTGAGTTTGGTCAAGCTAAAGTTCAGTACCTTGGGTACGTAATTGGTGATGGACACGTTGCACCACCAGCAGCTAAGGTTCAGGTTATAAGTGATCTTCCCAGACCTAAAAGTAGGAAAGAGCTACAAAGATTTATTGGGAATGGTAGGTTATTACAGGAGATTTGTTCTTAACTTTTCAATTCTTGTATCACCACTTACAGACCTACTGAGAAAGGGAGTTAAATTTGTCTGGACCGATGACTGTGGATCCCCTTTCAGCAAACTTAAAGCTATCCTATTAAGTCAGCCAGTGCTCGCTACTCCAAATTTTGCTAAGCCTTTTAAGATGGCTGTTGACGCAAGTGATACAGGAGCTGGGGCTGTTTTGCTGCAAGAGGATGAACAGGGTATTGAACACCCTGTATCTTATTACAGTAAGAAGTTCACTCCACCTCAAAAGAACTACTCAACTATTGAGAAAGAGCTTTTGGCCTTGATTTTGGGTTTACGGCATTTTTCATTTTATTTGTGTTCTGGTTTTGACCCCATAGTCATTTATACCGATCATAACCCACTGAAATTCCTTAGTAAGTTTAAAGATAAAAATCAGAGATTGACAAGATGGAGTCTACTTCTTCAGGAGTATTCATTAGACATACAACATGTCAAGGGGAAAGAAAATGTTATTGCAGATTGCTTATCTAGACTTTAGACAGATTGTTTTAGAGTAATAAGAAATTTCCTTTGCAAATTTCTTTTTATTTTTTGTGGGGATGTGTTACATTGCCTATGATTTCATCATCCTTTGCATAATTCTAACGTACAGTATGCTGCATGTTTGATCACGATTCGCCTCGTGGCTTCCATAGTGACCAAGCTTCCGTGTTCTACCTCACTCCCCCCTTCTCCCCCTTATAGTAGAGTAAGTCGTTCTTTCTGTTGTTCAGAGCAGGATTGTCAACTCTCCGTCCTCTGTGCTTCATTTGCGCGTCCTTCTTACAAGTTATATCAAGCTCTGCCGGCCCCTATATAATGAGCTCAGTCTCTGCATTAATTTGCCACTTATATCTGCTCCTCATTTTGTTCACATCTCTGTCCTCCCCTGTACAGTTGTTATTATTTTTGTGAGTGCTCAGGAAGTCTCCAACCATCTAGCTACTGTGTAATTTGAGTATAAGTGTTATTACATTTTTTTCTTGTACTGTATAGCATAGGGTGTTGATTCGTTGACCTGGTGAGGTTTTTGTGATTCGTGTGGAGTTTTTGATGTCAGCAATTGTTAATAATATTTTTTATCTGTAATAATATATCTTGCATTAAGATATATTAACTAAGCATTATCCGGTTTTCTCATTTTATCAGGGTGACTTAGATAAATTTACTCCTGCTAATTTCGTGTTAATAGAGGCTATTGCAGTTAACCATATATTTAACCTGTTTTTTGCCATTACATTATCCTTATGAGTCCTGAATGTTTAGTTGTTAGTTTGAGCATTAAACTTTAACTTGTAATTTTACCTAACTCTTTTGTTTTGAACCTGGAACTCTACGGGACAGTAGTGACTCTTAGTATTCTCACTTAAAGTGTTCATTATCTCTCTCTGTTCCGTAACATAAATTTGGCGACCTCTTATCAGGATATTCAGGATATTATCATAAGGATATTGCTTGATATTTTGTGACTGTGATTTATTCATGATGTCTACTATTACTACTCTTGATGAAGCCAAAGATTTTTTGTCAAATGTGCAAACAGTGTGTGATGTAGAAAACAGAACAAAGAATGAACTTAAGCTTGTTGCTCAACAATTGGGAATTGCTGTTTGCTCTCATCAGTCTAAAGATCAAATTGTTGACATGATTAATAAAAGCTTGTTTAATATAACTCCTCCAGATGAGCAAATGCAGATTGAAATAGCTAAGTTACAGCTAGCCCTGCAGGAGGCTCGTGCTAAGGAGGCTGAGTTTCAGGCACGTTCTAAGGAGGCACAGGCACAAATTGAAATTGCTAGGATTCAGGCAGACCATGAGTATCACATGAAACAAAGTGGAACTGGATCATCTAGCTCTGATGATTTTGATGTGGCTAAAAATTTTAAACTTGTCCCTCCTTTTAATGAATCTGATTTAACAAAGTATTTTCAGTTGTTTGAGAGGGTAGCTACAGGTTTTAATTGGCCCAAAAAGTATTGGCCAGTACTCCTTCAGAGTGTTCTCACCGGTAAAGCTCAAGTAACTTATGCATCTTTGCCTCAGGAACAATCTGATAATTATGATGTAGTTAAGAGCTTGATTCTTAAGGCCTATGAGCTTGTTCCTGAAGCCTATAGAGTAAAATTTAGGACAACTTATAAGCAAGATAATCAATCCCATGTTGAGTATGCAAAAATCAAAGAAGATCTGTTAGAGCAGTGGTTAAATTCTAAGAACGTAAATTCTGATTTTGATAAATTTAAGCAGATGATTTTGCTGGAGGACTTCAAGAGGTGTATTAATAAACATGTAAGCCTATATCTTGATGAGAAAAGAACAGATAATTTGTCTGATGCTGCAGTTTTAGCTGATGAATAATTATGTTCTCACTCACAAGAGATATTCTAAAGAAAAAAGGAAAGCTGAGAGTAAGTACGTTGCCTCTACTCAGAGTACAGGTAACAGGAAAGAGAATAAAGATGATGTTTCTCAGGAAGTAAATACCAGCTCCACCTCTAGATTTCAGAAAAGTAAATGTACTTATTGTAGTAAGCTTGGTCATACTACGGAGAAATGTTTCAGGAGACAGCGTGATGTGAACAAAAAGGAGTCTTTAAATATTCATTCAATTGGTCTAGTGTCCACCCTTGAGAGTTCCCAGAATTCTTTAACTGAGTTAACTGAACCTGCTTTGAGGGGTAAATTAAATTCTCATGATGGAGCTCCTCTTTTGAGCTTTAACGTGGGTGACACTCTCAACAGTTCATGTGCTAATTTCTTGTCTGATGGTTTTGTCAGTCCTCTGGACAGTAATAACAGGAAGTCAGTTAAAATATATCGTGAAACAGGTGCTTGCCAATCCGTTATGCTGACCAGTGTTCTAGGCTCTAATGTTAATTCCTCTGATGAAACTGTAATCTTACAAGGTGTAGGGAATAATTATTTCTCTGTCCCTCTGTGCAGAGTGAATTTAGAGTCTGGTTTTGTTAATGGTTCCGTTATGGTTGGGTTGGTTGAGACACTCCCAATGTCAGGTGTAACTTTCTTACTTGGAAATGATATTGGTGGAAGTCAAGTGTGTCCAGCTCCTCAGTTCTCTAGTGAGCCAGTGGCTGCGACCCAGGATTGTGATGTCCCTAATGTGTTCTCTGCATGTGCTGTCACTAGGACTAAGTCTAAAGTTACTGGTGACTTAGAGGATAATGATGATGATGATGTTATCCTAGCTGACACTTTTCTTGCTAATTTGGACCACTCACCAGATGAGGCAGTACCCCGTAGTGTTGATAATTTGTCCCGTCAAGAGTTGGTTGAGTTGCAGGTTGCTGACCCTGAGTTGAATGTCTAGCTAACTCTGCTTGCAGTGAGGAAGAGTCAGCTGGTGCTTCTACTTGTTATTATATAAAGTCAGGAGTACTTATGAGGAAGTGGAGACCCCCAACAGCATCAGCCGACTGTGAATAGGAGGTTGTAGATCAAGTTGTCATCCCTCGTGTTTGTAGGCAGGATATCATTAGAGTGGCTCATGATTCCAGTTTGGCGGGACACCTTGGAGTGAGGAAGACTGTGGCATGAATTTTGAAACACTTCTACTGGCCAGGTATCTTCAGAGATGTTTCCTGGTATTGTAAGTCTTGTCACACCTGTCAAGTTGTGGGGAAGTGTAATCAGACCGAAAAGGTTGCACCTCTAGTTCCCATTCCTCCTTTTGAGGCGCCATTCACCCGTGTGTTGGTGGATATTGTGGGCCCTCTTCCTAAGACTTCTTCAGGATTTTCTTAAGTGTTGACCCTGATTGATATGGCTACTCGTTATCCTGAAGTCATTCCACTTAGAAACATCTCAGCAAAGAACGTGGTTAAGGAAATGCTAGGGTTCTTCATCAAGTTTGGTATGCCCAAGGAGGTACAGTCAGACTGGGGAAGTAATTTCATGTCAAATTGTTTTCAAGCAGTCTCTGAAAGAGTTGGGCATCACCCAGATCACGTCTTCAGCTTACCATCCCCAGACCCAAGGAGCGTTGGAGAGATATCATCAAACACTCAAATCGATGCTCAGGAAATACTGTTTGGAACATCAGAAAGATTGGGATAAAGGTCTTCCATTCGTTGTATTTGCCGCAAGAGACTCTCCAAATGAATAACTGGGCTTCTCACCCTTTGAACTACTGTTTGGCCATCAAGTAAGAGGACCCTTTAAGCTACTCAAGGAATGCTGGCTGTCGGAGGAAGATGATGTCAACCTGCTTTACAGCTGGCGAGAGAGAATTTAGGTGCTGCTCAGGAGAAGATGTAGACTTAGTATGATAAGATGTCCAGGTTACGCCACTTTCAGCCAGGAGATCAGGTTTTGATTCTGCTACCGGTGCATGGGCAACCTCTTCAAGCCAAGTTTAGTGGTCCTTATTTCGTGGAGAAGAAACTCAGTGATGTCAACTATGTCATCGCCACACCAGATCGTAGAAAGAACAAGCAACTTTGTCACATCAACATGCTAAAGTTATATCACAGGCGGGACGAAAATAACCCAGTCTGCACTGTAGCTGGTCCACCCGAGTCTGCAAGTGAAGTTCTCCCATGCAGCATGAGCCTGAGTGATAGTTTGGGGAAGAATCCTGATATCATGAATGATCTCCAGACTAAGCTTTCTCATCTAGCTCCCGAGGAAAGGCAGGAGTTTTCGGCATTACTGCAGGAGTACCCGGAAGTGTTCCATGACACTCTAGGAAGAACCACTGTCTTGATGCATGATGTCGATGTTGGAGACACAAAGCCAATTAAATTGCCTCCTTACCGTGTGAACCCAGTGAAAGTTCCTCTCACCCAGAAGGAGCTTGGCTACCTGTTGGACCACAAGATGATTGAGCCCTGTCAGAGCGAGTGGAGTTCTCCTGTCACTCTAGTCCCTAAGCCAGGTGGGTCACAGCGGCTTTGCATCGACTACAGACGTGTTAATCAGATAACCAAAACAGACACTTACCATCTCCCTCACGTGGAAGATTGCATAGACAAGATCGGAAAGGCTAGGTACATGAGTAAGTTTGATTTGTTAAAGGGATACTGAACGTGCTAGGGAGATTTCATGTTTTGTAACACTAGGAAAGAGTTTTGCATGTTCTGTAATGCCATATGGCATGAAGAATGCACCAGCCACATTTCAGAAGCTCATGCATGTTGTAACAGAGGGTTTGGCAGGGTGTGTTGTTTATATTGATGATGTATTAATCTTCAGTGACAACTGGAAAGATCACCTATGCCATGTCAGTAAATTTCTTGAGAATTTGGTTCAGGCTAATCTTGTAGCTAATTTATCAAAGTGTGAGTTTGGTCAAGCTAAAGTTCAGTACCTTGGGTACGTAATTGGTGATGGACACGTTGCACCAGCAGCAGCTAAGGTTCAGGTTATAAGTGATCTTCCCAGACCTAAAAGTAGGAAAGAGCTACAAAGATTTTTGGGAATGGTAGGTTATTACAGGAGATTTGTTCTTAACTTTTCAATTCTTGTATCACCACTTACAGACCTACTGAGAAAGGGAGTTAAATTTGTCTGGACCGATGACTGTGGATCCCCTTTCAGCAAACTTAAAGCTATCCTATTAAGTCAGCCAGTGCTCGCTACTCCAAATTTTGCTAAGCCTTTTAAGATGGCTGTTGACGCAAGTGATACAGGAGCTGGGGCTGTTTTGCTGCAAGAGGATGAACAGGGTATTGAACACCCTGTATCTTATTACAGTAAGAAGTTCACTCCACCTCAAAAGAACTACTCAACTATTGAGAAAGAGCTTTTGGCCTTGATTTTGGGTTTACGGCATTTTTCATTTTATTTGTGTTCTGGTTTTGACCCCATAGTCATTTATACCGATCATAACCCACTGAAATTCCTTAGTAAGTTTAAAGATAAAAATCAGAGATTGACAAGATGGAGTCTACTTCTTCAGTATTCATTAGACATAAAACATGTCAAGGGGAAAGAAAATGTTATTGCAGATTGCTTATCTAGACTTTAGACAGATTGTTTTAGAGTAATAAGAAATTTCCTTTGTAAATTTCTTTTTATTTTTTGTGGGGATGTGTTACATTGCCTATGATTTCATCATCCTTTGCATAATTCTAACGTACAGTATGCTGCATGTTTGATCACGATTCGCCTCGTGGCTTCCATAGTGACCAAGCTTCCATGTTCTACCTCACTCCCCTCTTCTCCCCCTTATAGTAGAGTAAGTCGTTCTTTCTGTTGTTCAGAGCAGGATTGTCAACTCTCCGTCCTCTGTGCTTCATTTGCGCGTCCTTCTTACAAGTTGTATCAAGCTCTGCCGGCCCGTATGTAATGAGCTTAGTCTCTGCATTAATTTGCCACTTAAATCTGCTCCTCATTTTGTTCACATCTCTGTCCTCCCCTGTACAGTTGTTATTATTTTTGTGAGTACTCAGGAAGTCTCCAACCATCTAGCTCCTGTGTAATTTGAGTATAAGTGTTATTACATTTTTTTCTTGTACAGTATAGCATAGGGTGTTGATTCGTGGGCCTGGTGAGGTTTTAGTGATTCGTGTGGAGTTTTTGATGTCAGCAATTGTTAATAATATTTTTTATCTGTAATAATATATCTTGCATTAACTAAGCATTATCCGGTTTTCTCATTTTATGAGGGCTGACTTAGATAAATTTACTCTTGCTAATTTCGTGTTAATAGAGGCTATTGCAGTTAACCATATATTTAACCTGTTTTTTGCCATTACATTATCCTTATGAGTCCTGAATGTTTAGTTGTTAGTTTGAGCATTAAACTTTAACTTGTAATTTTACCTAACTCTTTTGTTTTGAACCTGGAAATTTGCGGGACAGTAGTGATTTTTAGTATTCTCAATTGAAGTGTTCATTATCTCTCTCTGTTCCGTAACATAAATTTGGCGACCTCTTATCAGGATATTCAGGATATTATCATAAGGATATTGCTTGATATTTTGTGACTGTGATTTATTCATGATGTCTACTATTACTACTCTTGATGATGCCAAATATTTTTTGTCAAATTTGCAAACAGTGTGTGATGTAGAAAACAGAACAAAGAATGAACTTAAGCTTGTTGCTCAACAATTGGGAATTGCTGTTTGCTCTCATCAGTCTAAAGATCAAATTGTTGACATGATTAGTAAAAGCTTGTTTAATATAACTCCTCCAGATGAGCAAATGCAGATTGAAATAGCTAAGTTACAGCTAGCCCTGCAGGAGGCTCGTGCTAAGGAGGCTGAGTTTCAGGCACGTTCTAAGGAGGCACAGGCACAAATTGAAATTGCTAGGATTCAGGCAGACCATGAGTATCACATGAAACAAAGTGGAACTGGATCATCTAGCTCTGATGATTTTGATGTGGCTAAAAATTTTAAACTTGTCCCTCCTTTTAATGAATCTGATTTAACAAAGTATTTTCAGTTGTTTGAGAGGGTAGCTACAGGTTTTAATTGGCCCAAAAAGTATTGGCCAGTACTCCTTCAGAGTGTTCTCACCGGTAAAGCTCAAGTAACTTATGCATCTTTGCCTCAGGAACAATCTGATAATTATGATGTAGTTAAGAGCTTGATTCTTAAGGCCTATGAGCTTGTTCCTGAAGCCTATAGAGTAAAATTTAGGACAACTTATAAGCAAGATAATCAATCCCATGTTGAGTATGCAAAAATCAAAGAAGATCTGTTAGAGCAGTGGTTAAATTCTAAGAACGTAAATTCTGATTTTGATAAATTTAAGCAGATGATTTTGCTGGAGGACTTCAAGAGGTGTATTAATAAACATGTAAGCCTATATCTTGATGAGAAAAGAACAGATAATTTGTCTGATGCTGCAGTTTTAGCTGATGAATAATTATGTTCTCACTCACAAGAGATATTCTAAAGAAAAAGGAAAGCTGAGAGTAAGTACGTTGCCTCTACTCAGAGTACAGGTAACAGGAAAGAGAATAAAGATGATGTTTCTCAGGAAGTAAATACCAGCTCCACCTCTAGATTTCAGAAAAGTAAATGTACTTATTGTAGTAAGCTTGGTCATACTACGGAGAAATGTTTCAGGAGACAGCGTGATGTGAACAAAAGGAGTCTTTAAATATTCAGTCAATTGGTCTAGTGTCCACCCTTGAGAGTTCCCAGAATTCTTTAACTGAGTTAACTGAACCTGCTTTGAGGGGTAAATTAAATTCTCATGATGGAGCTCCTCTTTTGAGCAGTAACGTGGGTGACACTCTCAAGAGTTCATGTGCTAATTTCCTGTCTGATGGTTTTGTCAGTCCTCTGGACAGTAATGACAGGAAATCAGTTAAAATATATCGTGATACAGGTGCTTGCCAATCCCTTATGCTGACCAGTGTTCTAGGCTCTAATGTTAATTCCTCTGATGAAACTGTAATCTTACAAGGTGTAGGGAATAATTACTTCTCTGTCCCTCTGTGCAGAGTGAATTTAGAGTCTGGTTTTGTTAATGGTTCCGTTATGGTTGGGTTGGTTGAGACACTCCCAATGTCAGGTGTAACTTTCTTACTTGGAAATGATATTAGTGGAAGTCAAGTGTGTCCAGCTCCTCAGCTGTCTAGTGAGCCAGTGGCTGCGATCCGGGATTGTGTTGTCCCTAATGTGTTCTCTGCATGTGCTGTCACTAGGGCTAAGTCTAAAGTTACTGGTGACTTAGAGGATAATGATGATGATGATGTTATCCTAGCTGACACTTTTCTTGCTAATTTGGACCACTCACCAGATGAGGCAGTACCCCGTAGTGTTGATAATTTGTCTCGTCAAGAGTTGGTTGTGTTGCAGGTTGCTGACCCTGAGTTGAAAGGTCTAGCTAACTCTGTTTGCAGTGAGGAAGAGTCAGCCGGTGCTTCTACTTGTTATTATATAAAGTCAGGAGTACTTATGAGGAAGTGGAGACCCCCAACAGCATCAGCCGACTGTGAATGGGAGGTTGTAGATCAAGTTGTCATCCCTCGTGTTTGTAGGCAGGATATCATTAGAGTGGCTCATGATTCCAGTTTGGCAGGACACCTTGGAGTGAGGAAGACTGTGGCACGCATTTTGAAACACTTCTACTGGCCAGGTATCTTCAGAGATGTTTCCTGGTATTGTAAGTCTTGTCACACCTGTCAAGTTGTGGGGAAGTGTAATCAGACCGAAAAGGTTGCACCTCTAGTTCCCATTCCTCCTTTTGAGGCGCCATTCACCCGTGTGTTGGTGGATATTGTGGGCCCTCTTCCTAAGACTTCTTCAGGATTTTTTTATGTGTTGACCCTGATTGATATGGCTACTCGTTATCCTGAAGCCATTCCACTTAGAAATATCTCAGCAAAGAACGTGGTTAAGAAAATGCTAGGGTTCTTAAGCAAATGCTAGGGTTCTTCACCAAGTTTGGTCTGCCCAAGGAGGTACAGTCAGACCGGGGAAGTAATTTCATGGCAAATGTTTTCAAGCAGTCTCTGAAAGAGTTGGGCATCACCCAGATCACGTCTTCAGCTTACCATCCCCAGACCCAAGGAGCGTTGGAGAGATATCATCAAACACTCAAATCGATGCTCAGGAAATACTGTTTAGAACTTCAGAAAGACTGGGATAAAGGTTTTCCATTCGTTGTATTTGCCGCAAGAGAAACTCCAAATGAATCACTGGGCTTCTCACCCTTTGAACTACTGTTTGGCCATGAAGTAAGAGGACCCTTTAAGCTACTCAGGGAATGCTGGCTGTCGGAGGAAGATGATGTCAACCTGCTGGAATATGTGATGAAGTTCAAAGAACAGCTGTCCACTGCTTTACAGCTGGCGAGAGAGAATTTAGGAGCTGCTCAGGAGAAGATGAAGACTTGGTATGATAAGAAGTCCAGGTTACGCCACTTTCAGCCAGGAGATCAGGTTTTGATTCTGCTACCGGTGCATGGGCAACCTCTTCAAGCCAAGTTTAGTGGTCCTTATTTCGTGGAGAAGAAACTCAGTGATGTCAACTATGTCATCGCCACACCAGATCGTAGAAAGAACAAGCAACTTTGTCACATCAACATGCTAAAGTTATATCACAGGCGGGACGAAAATAACCCAGTCTGCACTGTAGCTGGTCCACCCGAGTCTGCAAGTGAAGTTCTCCCATGCAGCATGAGCCTGAGTGATAGTTTGGGGAAGAATCCTGATATCATGAATGATCTCCAGACTAAGCTTTCTCATCTAGCTCCCGAGGAAAGGCAGGAGTTTTCGGCATTACTGCAGGAGTACCCGCAAGTGTTCCGTGACACTCCAGGAAGAACCACTGTGTTGATGCATGATGTCGATGTTGGAGACACAAAGCCAATTAAATTGCCTCCTTACCGTGTGAACCCAGTGAAAGTTCCTCTCATCCAGAAGGAGCTTGGCTACCTGTTGGACCACAAGATGATTGAGCCCTGTCAGAGCGAGTGGAGTTCTCCTGTCACTCTAGTCCCTAAGCCAGGTGGGTCACAGCGGCTTTGCATCGACTACAGACGTGTTAATCAGATAACCAAAACAGACACTTACCATCTCCCTCACGTGGAAGATTGCATAGACAAGATCGGAAAGGCTAGGTACATAAGTAAGTTTGATTTGTTAAAGGGATACTGGCAAGTACCTATGACTGAACGTGCTAGGGAGATCTCATGTTTTGTAACACTAGGAAAGAGTTTTGCATGTTCTGTAATGCCATATGGCATGAAGAATGCACCAGCCACATTTCAGAAGCTCATGCATGTTGTAACAGAGGGTTTGGCAGGGTGTGTTGTTTATATTGATGATCTATTAATCTTCAGTGACAACTGGAAAGATCACCTATGCCATGTCAGTAAATTTCTTGAGCATTTGGTTCAGGCTAATCTTGTAGCTAATTTATCAAAGTGTGAGTTTGGTCAAGCTAAAGTTCAGTACCTTGGGTACGTAATTGGTGATGGACACGTTGCACCACCAGCAGCTAAGGTTCAGGTTATAAGTGATCTTCCCAGACCTAAAAGTAGGAAAGAGCTACAAAGATTTTTGGGAATGGTAGGTTATTACAGGAGATTTGTTCTTAACTTTTCAATTCTTGTATCACCACTTACAGACCTACTGAGAAAGGGAGTTAAATTTGTCTGGACCGATGACTGTGGATCCCCTTTCAGCAAACTTAAAGCTATCCTATTAAGTCAGCCAGTGCTCGCTACTCCAAATTTTGCTAAGCCTTTTAAGATGGCTGTTGACGCAAGTGATACAGGAGCTGGGGCTGTTTTGCTGCAAGAGGATGAACAGGGTATTGAACACCCTGTATCTTATTACAGTAAGAAGTTCACTCCACCTCAAAAGAACTACTCAACTATTGAGAAAGAGCTTTTTGGCCTTGATTTTGGGTTTACAGCATTTTTCATTTTATTTGTGTTCTGGTTTTGACCCCATAGTCATTTATACCGATCATAACCCACTGAAATTCCTTAGTAAGTTTAAAGATAAAAATCAGAGATTGACAAGATGGAGTCTACTTCTTCAGGAGTATTCATTAGACATAAAACATGTCAAGGGGAAAGAAAATGTTATTGCAGATTGCTTATCTAGACTTTAGACAGATTGTTTTAGAGTAATAAGAAATTTCCTTTGCAAATTTCTTTTTATTTTTTGTGGGGATGTGTTACATTGCCTATGATTTCATCATCCTTTGCATAATTCTAACGTACAGTATGCTGCATGTTTGATCACGATTCGCCTCGTGGCTTCCATAGTGACCAAGCTTCCATGTTCTACCTCACTCCCCTCTTCTCCCCCTTATAGTAGAGTAAGTCGTTCTTTCTGTTGTTCAGAGCAGGATTGTCAACTCTCCGTCCTCTGTGCTTCATTTGCGCGTCCTTCTTACAAGTTGTATCAAGCTCCGCCGGCCCTTATATAATGAGCTCAGTCTCTGCATTAATTTGCCACTTAAATCTGCTCCTCATTTTGTTCACATCTCTGTCCTCCCCTGTACAGTTGTTATTATTTTTGTGAGTGCTTAGGAAGTCTCCAACCATCTAGCTACTGTGTAATTTGAGTATAAGTGTTATTACATTTTTTTCTTGTACTGTATAGCATAGGGTGTTGATTCGTTGGCCTGGTGAGGTTTTAGTGATTCGTGTGGAGTTTTTGATGTCAGCAATTGTTAATAATATTTTTTATCTGTAATAATATATCTTGCATTAACTAAGCATTATCCGGTTTTCTCATTTTATCAGGGCTGACTTAGATAAATTTACTCTTGCTAATTTCGTGTTAATAGAGGCTATTGCAGTTAACCATATATTTAACCTGTTTTTTGCCATTACATTATCCTTATGAGTCCTGAATGTTTAGTTGTTAGTTTGAGCATTAAACTTTAACTTGTAATTTTACCTAACTCTTTTGTTTTGAACCTGGAAATTTGCGGGACAGTAGTGATTTTTAGTATTCTCAATTGAAGTGTTCATTATCTCTCTCTGTTCCGTAACATAAATTTGGCGACCTCTTATCAGGATATTCAGGATATTATCATAAGGATATTGCTTGATATTTTGTGACTGTGATTTATTCATGATGTCTACTATTACTACTCTTGATGACGCCAAATATTTTTTGTCAAATTTGCAAACAGTGTGTGATGTAGAAAACAGAACAAAGAATGAACTTAAGCTTGTTGCTCAACAATTGGGAATTGCTGTTTGCTCTCATCAGTCTAAAGATCAAATTGTTGACATGATTAGTAAAAGCTTGTTTAATATAACTCCTCCAGATGAGCAAATGCAGATTGAAATAGCTAAGTTACAGCTAGCCCTGCAGGAGGCTCGTGCTAAGGAGGCTGAGTTTCAGGCACGTTCTAAGGAGGCACAGGCACAAATTGAAATTGCTAGGATTCAGGCAGACCATGAGTATCACATGAAACAAAGTGGAACTGGATCATCTAGCTCTGATGATTTTGATGTGGCTAAAAATTTTAAACTTGTCCCTCCTTTTAATGAATCTGATTTAACAAAGTATTTTCAGTTGTTTGAGAGGGTAGCTACAGGTTTTAATTGGCCCAAAAAGTATTGGCCAGTACTCCTTCAGAGTGTTCTCACCGGTAAAGCTCAAGTAACTTATGCATCTTTGCCTCAGGAACAATCTGATAATTATGATGTAGTTAAGAGCTTGATTCTTAAGGCCTATGAGCTTGTTCCTGAAGCCTATAGAGTAAAATTTAGGACAACTTATAAGCAAGATAATCAATCCCATGTTGAGTATGCAAAAATCAAAGAAGATCTGTTAGAGCAGTGGTTAAATTCTAAGAATGTAAATTCTGATTTTGATAAATTTAAGCAGATGATTTTGCTGGAGGACTTCAAGAGGTGTATTAATAAACATGTAAGCCTATATCTTGATGAGAAAAGAACAGATAATTTGTCTGATGCTGCAGTTTTAGCTGATGAATAATTATGTTCTCACTCACAAGAGATATTCTAAAGAAAAAGGAAAGCTGAGAGTAAGTACGTTGCCTCTACTCAGAGTACAGGTAACAGGAAAGAGAATAAAGATGATGTTTCTCAGGAAGTAAATACCAGCTCCACCTCTAGATTTCAGAAAAGTAAATGTACTTATTGTAGTAAGCTTGGTCATACTACGGAGAAATGTTTCAGGAGACAGCGTGATGTGAACAAAAAGGAGTCTTTAAATATTCATTCAATTGGTCTAGTGTCCACCCTTGAGAGTTCCCAGAATTCTTTAACTGAGTTAACTGAACCTGCTTTGAGGGGTAAATTAAATTCTCATGATGGAGCTCCTCTTTTGAGCTTTAACGTGGGTGACACTCTCAACAGTTCATGTGCTAATTTCTTGTCTGATGGTTTTGTCAGTCCTCTGGACAGTAATAACAGGAAGTCAGTTAAAATATATCGTGAAACAAGTGCTTGCCAATCCGTTATGCTGACCAGTGTTCTAGGCTCTAATGTTAATTCCTCTGATGAAACTGTAATCTTACAAGGTGTAGGGAATAATTACTTCTCTGTCCCTCTGTGCAGAGTGAATTTAGAGTCTGGTTTTGTTAATGGTTCCGTTATGGTTGGGTTGGTTGAGACACTCCCAATGTCAGGTGTAACTTTCTTACTTGGAAATGATATTGGTGGAAGTCAAGTGTGTCCAGCTCCTCAGTTCTCTAGTGAGCCAGTGGCTGCGACCCAGGATTGTGATGTCCCTGATGTGTTCTCTGCATGTGCTGTCACTAGGACTAAGTCTAAAGTTACTGGTGACTTAGAGGATAATGATGATGATGATGTTATCCTAGCTGACACTTTTCTTGCTAATTTGGACCACTCACCAGATGAGGCAGTACCCCGTAGTGTTGATAATTTGTCCCGTCAAGAGTTGGTTGAGTTGCAGGTTGCTGACCCTGAGTTGAATGTCTAACTAACTCTGCTTGCAGTGAGGAAGAGTCAGCTGGTGCTTCTACTTGTTATTATATAAAGTCAGGAGTACTTATGAGGAAGTGGAGACCCCCAACAGCATCAGCCGACTGTGAATAGGAGGTTGTAGATCAAGTTGTCATCCCTCGTGTTTGTAGGCAGGATATCATTAGAGTGGCTCATGATTCCAGTTTGGCAGGACACCTTGGAGTGAGGAAGACTGTGGCATGCATTTTGAAACACTTCTACTGGCCAGGTATCTTCAGAGATGTTTCCTGGTATTGTAAGTCTTGTCACACCTGTCAAGTTGTGGGAAGTGTAATCAGACCGAAAAGGTTGCACCTCTAGTTCCCATTCCTCCTTTTGAGGCGCCATTCACCCGTGTGTTGGTGGATATTGTGGGCCCTCTTCCTAAGACTTCTTCAGGATTTTCTTAAGTGTTGACCCTGATTGATATGGCTACTCGTTATCCTGAAGTCATTCCACTTAGAAACATCTCAGCAAAGAACGTGGTTAAGGAAATGCTAGGGTTCTTAAGGAAATGCTAGGGTTCTTCACCAAGTTTGGTATGCCCAAGGAGGTACAGTCAGACTGGGGAAGTAATTTCATGTCAAATTGTTTTCAAGCAGTCTCTGAAAGAGTTGGGCATCACCCAGATCACGTCTTCAGCTTACCATCCCCAGACCCAAGGAGCGTTGGAGAGATATCATCAAACACTCAAATCGATGCTCAGGAAATACTGTTTGGAACATCAGAAAGACTGGGATAAAGGTCTTCCATTCGTTGTATTTGCCTCAAGAGAATCTCCAAATGAATCACTGGGCTTCTCACCCTTTGAACTACTGTTTGGCCATGAAGTAAGAGGACCCCTTAAGCTACTCAAGGAATGCTGGCTGTCGGAGGAAGATGATGTCAACCTGCTGGAGTATGTGCTGAAGTTCAAAGAACGGCTGTCCACTGCTTTACAGCTGGCGAGAGAGAATTTAGGAGCTGCTCAGGAGAAGATGAAGACTTGGTATGATAAGATGTCCAGGTTACGCCACTTTCAGCCAGGAGATCAGGTTTTGATTCTGCTACCGGTGCATGGGCAACCTCTCCAAGCCAAGTTTAGTGGTCCTTATTTCGTGGAGAAGAAACTCAGTGATGTCAACTATGTCATCGCCACACCAGATCGTAGAAAGAACAAGCAACTTTGTCACATCAACATGCTAAAGTTATATCACAGGCGGGACGAAAATAACCCAGTCTGCACTGTAGCTGTTCCACCCGAGTCTGCAAGTGAAGTTCTCCCATGCAGCATGAGCCTGAGTGATAGTTTGGGGAAGAATCCTGATATCATGAATGATCTCCAGACTAAGCTTTCTCATCTAGCTCCCGAGGAAAGGCAGGAGTTTTCGGCATTACTGCAGGAGTACCCGGAAGTGTTCCGTGACACTCCAGGAAGAACCACTGTCTTGATGCATGATGTCGATGTTGGAGACACAAAGCCAATTAAATTGCCTCCTTACCGTGTGAACCCAGTGAAAGTTCCTCTCACCCAGAAGGAGCTTGGCTACCTGTTGGACCACAAGATGATTGAGCCCTGTCAGAGCGAGTGGAGTTCTCCTGTCACTCTAGTCCCTAAGCCAGGTGGGTCACAGCGGCTTTGCATCGACTACAGACGTGTTAATCAGATAACCAAAACAGACACTTACCATCTCCCTCACGTGGAAGATTGCATAGACAAGATCGGAAAGGCTAGGTACATGAGTAAGTTTGATTTGTTAAAGGGATACTGAACGTGCTAGGGAGATTTCATGTTTTGTAACACTAGGAAAGAGTTTTGCATGTTCTGTAATGCCATATGGTATGAAGAATGCACCAGCCACATTTCAGAAGCTCATGCATGTTGTAACAGAGGGTTTGGCAGGGTGTGTTGTTTATATTGATGATCTATTAATCTTCAGTGACAACTGGAAAGATCACCTATGCCATGTCAGTAAATTTCTTGAGCATTTGGTTCAGGCTAATCTTGTAGCTAATTTATCAAAGTGTGAGTTTGGTCAAGCTAAAGTTCAGTACCTTGGGTACGTAATTGGTGATGGACACGTTGCACCACCAGCAGCTAAGGTTCAGGTTATAAGTGATCTTCCCAGACCTAAAAGTAGGAAAGAGCTACAAAGATTTTTGGGAATGGTAGGTTATTACAGGAGATTTGTTCTTAACTTTTCAATTCTTGTATCACCACTTACAGACCTACTGAGAAAGGGAGTTAAATTTGTCTGGACCGATGACTGTGAATCCTCTTTCAGCAAACTTAAAGCTATCCTATTAAGTCAGCCAGTGCTTGCTGCTCCAAATTTTGCTAAGTCTTTTATGATGGCTGTTGATGCGAGTGATATAGGAGCTGGGGCTGTTTTGCTGCAAGAGGATGATCAGGGTATTGAACACCCTGTATCTTATTACAGTAAGAAGTTCACTCCACCTCAAAAGAACTACTCAACTATTGAGAAAGAGCTTTTGGCCTTGATTTTGGGTTTACAGCATTTTTCATTTTATTTGTGTTCTGGTTTTGACCCCATAGTCATTTATACCGATCATAACCCACTGAAATTCCTTAGTAAGTTTAAAGATAAAAATCAGAGATTGACAAGATGGAGTCTACTTCTTCAGAAGTATTCATTAGACATACAACATGTCAAGGGGAAAGAAAATGTTATTGCAGATTGCTTATCTAGACTTTAGACAGATTGTTTTAGAGTAATAAGAAATTTCCTTTGCAAATTTCTTTTTATTTTTTGTGGGGAGGTGTTACATAGCCTATGATTTCATCATCCTTTTTATAATTCTAACGTACAGTATGCTGCATGTTTGATCACGATTCGCCTCGTGGCTTCCATAGTGACCAAGTTTCCGTGTTCTACCTCACTCCCCCCTTCTCCCCCTTATAGTAGAGTAAGTCGTTCTTTCTGTTGTTCAGAGCAGGATTGTCAACTCTCCGTCCTCTGTGCTTCATTTGCGCGTCCTTCTTACAAGTTGTATCAAGCTCTGCCGGCCCCTATATAATGAGCTCAGTCTCTGCATTAATTTGCCACTTATATCTGCTCCTCATTTTGTTCACATCTCTGTCCTCCACTGTACAGTTTTTATTATTTTTGTGAGTGCTCAGGAAGTCTCCAACCATCTAGCTACTGTGTAATTTGAGTTTAAGTGTTATTACATTTTTTTCTTGTACTGTATAGCATAGGGTGTTGATTCGTTGGCCTGGTGAGGTTTTTGTGATTCGTGTGGAGTTTTTGATGTCAGCAATTGTTAATAATATTTTTTATCTGTAATAATATATCTTGCATTAACTAAGCATTATCCGGTTTTCTCATTTTATCAGGGTGACTTAGATAAATTTTCTCCTGCTAATTTCGTGTTAATAGAGGCTATTGCAGTTAACCATATATTTAACCTGTTTTTTGCCATTACATTATCCTTATGAGTCCTGAATGTTTAGTTGTTAGTTTGAGCATTATACTTTAACTTGTAATTTTACCTAACTCTTTTGTTTTGAACCTGGAACTCTACGGGACAGTAGTGACTCTTAGTATTCTCACTTAAAGTGTACATTATCTTTCTCTGTTCCGTAACATAAATTTGGCGACCTCATATCAGGATATTCAGGATATTATCATAAGGATATTACTTGATATTTTGTGACTGTTACTTATTCATGATGTCCACTATTACTACACTTGATGAAGCCAAAGATTTTTTGTCAAATGTGCAACCAGTGTTGGATGTAGAAAACAGAACAAAGAATGAACTTAAGCTTGTTGCTCAACAATTGAGAATTGCTGTTTGCTTTCATCATTCTCAAGATCAAATTGTTGACATGATTAATGAAAGCTTGTTTAATGTAACTCCTCCAAATGAACAAACGCAGATTGAATTAGCTAAGTTACAACTAGCCCTGCAGGAGGCTCGTGTGAAGGACGCTGAATTTCAAGCTCGTATTCAGGAGGCTGAGTTTCACGCACAAGTTGAACTTGCTAGGATTCAGGCAGACCATGAGTATCGCATGAAACAAGGTGGAACTGGATCATCTAGCTCTGATGATTTTCATGTGGCTTAAAATGTTAAACTTGTCCCTCCTTTTAATAAATCTGATTTAACAAAGTATTTTCAGTTGTTTGAGAGGGTAGCTACAGGTTTTAATTGGCCCAAGGAGTATTGGCCAGTACTCCTTCAAACTGTTCTCACCGGTAAAGCTCAAGTAACTTATGCATCTTTGCCTCAGGATCAATCTGATAATTGTGATGTAGTTAAGAGCTTGATTCTTAAGGCCTATGAGCTTGTTCCTGAAGCTTATAGAGTAAAATTTAGGACAACTTACAAGCAAGATAATCAATCCCATGTTGAGTATGCAAAAATCAAAGAAGATCTGTTAGAGCAGTGGTTAAATTCTAAGAATGTGGATTCTGATTTTGGTAAATTTAAGCAGATGATTTTGCTGGAGGACTTCAAGAGGTGTATTAATAAAGAT
>NC_136991.1:21034101-21161666 GCF_032717465.1 Coenobita brevimanus | reverse complement strand
TACTGAGTGTGATAATGGAAGGTATGTGGAAGAATTATTATAGAGAACGTAAGAGAGATATCAGAAGTCCTAATGAGTGATGAACAGGGTGGTTTTGGGAGTGGCAGAGTATGTGTGGATCAAACATTTGCAGTGGGACAGATAGCAGAGAAGGCTTGTGAGAAGGACCATAAGGTGTTTATGGTATTCATGGATCTGGAAAAATCATACAACAAAGTAGAGAGGGACTGTGGAAAGTTTGGCGCATGTACGGTATGGATGGTAAACTGGTAGGTGCCGTCAAGCAGATGGTAGTGAAGCATGTGTAAGGGTTAATGTGCATCTAAGTGAATGGTTCACGACCGGTGTGAGCTGCACATCAAGGGCAGTGTGATGTCCCATCGTTGTTCAGTATATATATATATATATATATATATATATATATATATATATATATATATATATATATATGGATGGGGTGATGAGACAAGTAAAGACACGAGTTATATGGAGGGAGATGGCGTTGGTAATGAATGGTAAGCTGAGAGAATATTCCAATTTGGTTGTATGCTGATGATGCAGTACTACTCTGCAAACAATGGGACAAGAATTTGATAAGCTAGTGTAGAGCTTTGCTGATGTCTCAGAGCATCATGCCTTGAGAGTAAAATGAAGTAAAGAGTAAATTGGTGGTTATTGGAGAGAGAAGGTGACTCCCAGTGCGATGTTACAGTGAATGGAGGGAGACTGGAATTGGTGGGAGAGTTCAAATACCTGGGTACAGTGATAGAAAAGAGAGTGAAAATATGCAAAAGAAGTGGAAAGTAGTGTGAAACAAGGAAGAAAAGTAGCTGATGCAACGAAGGCCTTGATAAGAAACAGAGGCTTGAGTCCTTGCAGCTGCATGAGGCTTATATGAAGGAGTATTAGGTGCCAACTTTAACACATGTACGTGAGACTATGGTGTGACATGACAATGAAAAGTCAGGAGTAAGAGTAGTGGATATGGTGATTGGCTGAGGAATGTTCATGTGGAGGGACAGAGAGTGGATAGGATACGAAATAATGTGCTTCGTGAAAGATTTGGGAGGAGGAAGTCTGTGGACACCAGAATCGAAGCAGAGTGTACTGAGATGGTATGGTCATATGGAGCGAATCGGATAACAGGTAGACTGGTGAAAAAAATTATCTGAGCGAATTTGAAGGAGGGAGGAGGCGAGATAGACCAAGGGGAAGGTGCAGAGATATGGTGGGTGAGTGTGTGAGGAACAGAGGCTAGGGTTGACCAGAGATCAAGCTGGCTGGATAAATGTCGTGAGAAGTGCATGATCAGGGATTTGGCACTCCATTTTTAACGTGGCATCAGTCCTCGGACTGACACTATCTGATACGTTTATGTGAAGCTACAGAACGTGTGAATGATTTGGAGTATCCGATAGAGCCAGGATTCCTAGGGCTTGTATGATGAGCGAATGGAAGCGTGGCCCATTGGACTTGGCAACATATGGGCTGTCTGGACATTGCTACCTTTGCCCTAGGGGTGGGAAAGGAGGTCCGGATGATGATGATGATGATGATGATGAAGAAAAGTAGCTTGGCAGTAAGTATATGCATGAAACGAAAATTATGTTATGTTATATATGACTTACAAATGGTGAGACCTGGAAAATTTACAAAATTAATGGAAAACAAACTCATCCGTTATCAAATGGCCATTGGAAAGGTCACTGTTTTTCTTAGTGTGTGTCAAAAGGTCCCAACGCGCCACTTTTTAAAAAAGCCAGAAATCGCCGCCAAAGTTTGGCAATATGTTTTCGCTTATATCTCTGTTATTACTCGAGCCAGATGATTCATTTTTGGCAGAATTATAGTTCTAAGTATGCCAATGACGATGTTTGATGTGCTTTTATATATATATTGAATTTATGTTGGATTTAGTTGGGTCAATATTATAATCGATTTTATTTTTTTTTGGTTTATGCCGAACATTTGGTGAAATTTCTGGCATATTATTGATCAGTATTAACAATCATCACGTATGAAAGGTTGGTAATTAATAAACAATATGAAAATACTGCCTACTTCTTTTGAAAAAACACACACAAAAAAAAAAATAGCAATAAAACCAATAACACCAATGTCACTCCTTTTACCAGATATTACCTTCTTGTCTGTATGGTCTGTATGTCAATATGGAAAGAAGAAAACAATAGAAATACATAAAAGGCAATAATAATAAGAGTAATAATAACAATAAACTTGGAAAATATTAATAGATAATATTATTATTCTTTTCCTTTTTACATGTTCTTCTGTCAATGATATTGGCCAGAACAACACATAAAAACACACTTCAGTATTCACCAATAATGGTGTAGTGGTGGCACTCAAGTCATTATCCATAATCCATAATCTAGTGTCCTATCCATGAGTCGTCAACGAAGGGGACGTGGCAGGTGGTGCGGCAGGGGCCTATGGTGCGCCAGGGGGCCGAGGCTTCACACCAGCATAATACAGTGTTTGATCCTCGGGCTTCATCCTCTTCCTCTTCCCCCTGAGAAGTTGTGCCTTGCCTGCTGGAGCTCTTGCTGGTGGTCAAGGAGTGCCAATAGGCCACTGCTTAGCTCCTCGGCATTAACCTCACCAGCATGCGTAGAAGGAGACGGTGGGGAACATCGCCCCTGTATTCACTCCAGAGGGGCCAAGCCACACTCTCCCTCTCACTCACTACCACTTGCTGGACATTGCAACACAATTTGGTATTATTGTAAAGTAGAATGGATACGGTAAATTGCAGTATAATTCCCGGGAAAGAAGTACGATCGGATGCAGCAACAATGTACAACACATGGCGGGTCAGACAGTACTGAGGACACGCTAGCTGTGTTTTTGTGCTGCTTTGGCACCCGCAAGAAGCGTATAGCCAATCACAGAGCAGAGCATCACCACAGCTCTTAGTTCTCATTGGCCTCTACACTATCAGCTGTTCACGCGCCTGGAGAAACAGGACATGTTCCTTTTATGCTGCCACGGTACGGGATGTTGGGACCTCTCTGACTCGCAGCGGCAGTCCTGTGATGAACTCCAGCCAGGCGTTCATAGAGGTGAAGGTAGTACTTTTTGCTTCAATGGACTTACATCCACTCCAGCTTACTGTTATAGAGGATGGGTTGAAATAGTGATATCCAACAATAAACGAGCTTTTCTCCTGGGGGTAGCATGTTGGGACCTATTGATGCGCGACCCCTCAGTAACTTGGGTGATGGAGCAAAAGTAAAGTCAAGGACGTTATAGGTGTTACAAGAAACAGAAAATGGAGATGTATGCAGGTCATTTAGCAAGAACAAGGGATAACCAGTGGATACATGAAGCTGACTGACTGGACTCTGAGAGATTTCAAGCAGAGGAGAGAGGAGAGAGAGAGAGAGAGAGAGAGAGAGAGAGAGAGAGAGGGAGAACAGGTGAGCCAAGTTAGAAAAGTTGCAGGCAAAGCCTGGAAGAGATTGACATAGTCATGGAATTTGTGTACAAAGCTGAGGGAGGCCTTTGTTCAAGAGTGCAACTGAAATGTCTGATGATGATGATGCTATAACCATCAATATTTTTCGTATAAAGGAAGTCTGTTTAGTTGAGCTGTCAATACTATACAAAAAGCTGTGTGTGTGTGTGTGTGTGTGTGTGTGTGTGTGTGTGTGTGTGTGTGTGTGTGTGTGTGTGTGTGTGTGTGTGTGTGTGTGTGTACTTACAAGTTATCTGGTGGAGGCTGGTGGCCAGGTAGTCTGGTTGGTGAATAGATGAGGCAGACAGGGTTTGAAGGTTGGTGAGTTGGTGAGTGGTGTGGGATTGGTAGAGTGAGCGAGACTGTTGGGAAGGTTGGATGGGAGGGAGGGGTGGATGTTGTGGGCAGGTGGCGAAAGAGGGTTGGACGGTGCGTAGATGAGAAGGGCAGGGATGGGAAGGGTTGATGGAGTGGGGTTGGTATGTAGAATGAGATGAGTTTGGTTGAGGAGGAACGGGTTAATTGGATGGCCAAACAGGCTGAGTGGGTGGGTGGGGATGGTATGCAGAATGAGATGAGGTATGGTGAGTGGAATGGGTCAGGTGGGTTGGCAGGCAGGCTGGGTGGGTGAGGTGGGTTTGGCTGGGTGGCTAGGTAGGGTGGAGTGTGCTGGGTGTGGATGGGTGCATGGAGAATGGTTTAGATGGGCAGGTGAGCAGGCCGGGTGGATGAGTGTAATGGGTGTATGGGTTGGTTTAATGAATGGGTAGAGGGAAACATGACAATGTTGAATAATCTATGTTAGGAATTTATCCTTCTGGGATAATAGGGCCAAGGGCATACAGTATGTTGCTGGGAGCATAGGCCTGAATAAGAACATGGATGGAATAATAGGTCCGTGGAAGAAAATAGATTCATTTGAGGATTTGCTGTTCCCTCTTGGAAAGAAAAATGTTTCATGCATAGACATGGGCCCAAGGAGGAAAATAGGTCCAAGTTGAAAATAAGTACATGGAGAAAAACAGGTACATGGAGGGAAAGATTTGTGAATCAGGAAAATAGGTCCTTGGTGGAAAGTAGGACTGTGAGGGAAACAGATCCATAAGAAAAATATGACCATGGTAAATATAGGTCCATGGAAATAAATAGATTTATATGGAAAATATCTCTGTGTGCGAATATAGGCACATCATGAAAACAGATCCATGGTAAGAATAACTAATTTGGAAAAATATCCTGTAGGGACATATTGAAAATGTCCATGAGCAAAAATTAAGCCATGGATAAAACAGGTCCATATAATCTGGTCACTTTTAATGAAAACTGTTCCAAGGAGAAAATTTATCCCAAGTTAAGGGTGGGAAGAAATGGGCCCAGGGTAAATAACGTCGATGATGCGAAAATATGCTCATGGGGGAAATACGCTCAGTGACAGGAGGAGAAAAATGGCAATGGGGGGAAATTTATCCATGTTCGGAAATGTCCCCGAGGTAAAACAGGTGGATGGCTTGTTCTTCGTTTCCGTCTGTAGCAAGAGGGGGGTCAATGCGTTAGCATACTGTAAATGAAAACTACAAGTGTTGTGTTTTTCTGTCTCAGCTTACAGTCTTAGACTATCGAACTGTTGAATTACTTGTCACATTAATGGCTTTAATTCATGATGAAATTTGTTGTCCTGTTTTGTTATGGAAATTTCATTAACCCAAGGCGTCCCAGTCATTTTTTCACCACTGACCCCACCCCCCAACCTCGGCAGATTATGGATTTTTTTTTTTTTTGCCTCAAACCTTCTCTTTTTGTGAGAAACATTGGAAAATGCCCCCCAAAAGTGCTCACCTGAGCTTGGAGGAGGCCTAAACAGATGACACTTTAAACACCTGGTACCCTGTTCTCTGGAGCCGTACTATGGGTGTCACGTTTTCTATGGTAGTGATAACTATTGCACACCACTCAGAATAGGTAGATATTTGTTCATTTGGTACGACTTTATATGTCGTACAAGAATATATTGGTTTTCACACAATATTATAGGCAGTATAAGCGTTGCTTCACTCACTGAATACATCAACATACTGCACCTTCCTTGGCGACGTTACCTCCTCATCACTTCTGCTTGTTTCTTCCTCTGGCACCACGTAATCTTTGTTCTCCACATCACCTCGATTGGGGAACCACTCTCGCCTTGAATTTTGTACCGTGGCACGACATGTCTTTACTAGCCATGTCACTGGTAACAGGTGAGTTGCCAAGACAATGGCGTGCGGGGGGGAGGGGGAGGTCACGTGGGGTAAGGCAGTGTCCACGCCTGACAGCAGGTAGAGGAAAGTGTTCCACATCTACGTACCAAAAATCACGCACGAAATTTGAAAACTGTGGAAATGACAGACCTTGCAATTGCAGAACGTATGGATATGTTATCGGGATTCACCATGACAAAACGTTGCAATGTATCGATATGTTATCGGGACGCCTCGGGTTAAAAATCATGAGATAACCATTTTATAGACAGCACTGTCTTTGAGTTTATGTGGCTCATTACCAGTTACCACACTATTTATTTATTAGTTTTGTGGAATGATACAGGGCTGAAAGGCATTAGAAATAAAAAAACACATGAATATGATAAGGCTATAAGTAATATAGGAGGCCTTGGAGATTTCATAACATTTTCCCTTGTCAACTTGACTTTCTCCATGTATGGTGTTGCTGCAGACTGTCTCTGATGCTGGAAAGAGTATAAAAACACTGAAGAGAATATTAAGGTGCATTATACACAAAAATAAAAATCGCGAAGGAAGAGATTCCACGAAGGCTGCTATGCCACAAGGATTATCTGTATGTTGAGGCAGGATTTAAAATATTCAACCTCGAGCTCAAAATCATTAATATGAGTTTGCACATTTTTTTATTACTGCAATAATATTTAAAGTAATTTTGTACACTTAATCCCATTGTTTTATTTTTTTTACACAGGAACTAACAATTTCAAAAGGAACTGAGCAATTTCTAGCCCAAATTAGGGCACTAATTTCTTCTATCCATTAGAATACAGGCTTGTTCTTCTATTCCATTGCAAATTCTTAACTATAAACATGCACATATATATTTTACATTCACCTACATACAGTGATACATAAACATAGTTCAACTGTATATTTATAATTATAATCACAAATAATTACATAAATTTGGTTAATGTTCATCATGTTGATAAAATTAGTCATGCCTGTAGCTGTTTTTATCGTCAATGAAATTGTCCTTCTTTAAAGTTTATCAATATGGGTTTGATAAATATGGAACATAACATCCATTAAGACGGCTGTGATAAACACTGAACATACCAACATACATTACGGCGGCTGTGAAAAATGTCAGCAAAAGAGGCTATACATTAAGCAGTGCCGAACATATGTTGTTGTTTTCGTCAGCAGTATCGATAAAAACTCTGTAACAAAGAATTTGTTTACTCAGTTTTTGGTCTTGTTAGACTAAGTTTTCCAAACCGATTCTAATGGTGTATGTTTTGTTTGTCAGTCTCAAGATTTTTGTCAACAATTGGCAATTAGTTATTTCCAGTCTTGTTACTGCATGCTGATGTAATGGCTGATGTACCACTTACCACGTCACACACACACACACACACACACACACACACACATACACACACACCATCTGTGTCCATGCAGTTGTTGCTGATATGATCATTATTGCATAAGCATCGCAGATGAGCTAATATCACGTTGCCACTTTGGCTGGTCTACGTGTATTAGCTGTTCCTAAAGGTGTTTCCCTTGATAAGAATTACCAGTAGACGTTCTTGCAAGCTGTCAGCCGATACATTTTGTTATGTATGTGGAGAATGTATTGGACCAAAGATGATCAAACACAAAATCCACCTTGATACCAAATTTGCTCGTGCATACAAAGCATATTTTGGCATGGCAATGGGCGATGAAGGTAAGGACTGGATCCTGCACTACACTTGTTTAGTAGCTGTCGCTCTGAGCTTGAAGCTTGGCTACGAGGAGCGAGAAAGAAGATGCCTTTTGCAGTTCCAGGAGTGTGGCGAGAAACTTCAAATCACCACTACGATTGTTATTTTTGCATGGAGTAGACTGTAGCACCAGTTGAGCAGGGCAGTATTCCCAAAGTGGATGGAAAGGTGATGAATGGGAGAGCTGGAGCTCCAATTTCATCAGCCCTCGGGACTAGTTCCTAACCATCCCCCTTTGCTGAACTTTTTCAGTGTTTCAGTAGTAGGCCAGCATGCTCTCCAATACAAGTTTCTCTAACTGTCAACACGAATCTACATGCACAGTACACACTTCATTTCCTTTTCAAAATTAAAAAAGAAAATTGGCGGTATTCAAACAAGCCTTGGAGTCTCCAGGGGGGGGACCATAAATGCCCGCACCATCTGCCCCTCTCCTAGCGACGACTCAACGAAATGCCTGGAACTACTGTCTGACTCACTCCTTCATTTCTGCAGCATTCGTGGCCTTTCCTCTAACTTTTGCTCAGTTGAGCACCACCTCTCCTCCTCTAAACCTCACCTTCTCTTCCTGACTGAAACTCAGCTGTCTGAGGCAACTGATAGCAAACCCTTCTCTGTATCCTCCTACTTCTTCTATACTCATTTCAAAGTCAAAGGTGGTTGTTGTGTATATGTACACAACAACTTATCTTGCTCCTGTGTTCCTGAACTTGATTCTTCTGAATTCTCTACTCTCTGGCTTTGGATTTCCTGTCATTCTCTGACTAAATATATGTACTGTTTACTTATCCCCTAATTCTACGGACTATGAAAAATTCTTTGACTATCTTACTTCTACGATGAAACACATTCTGTCCATTTCTCCTTTTCTTAAAATCTCCATTCTAGGGATTTCAATGTTCACTACCACCTTTGGCTTTCCTCTCCTTTCACTGATCCACCTAGTGAACATGTTTACATCTTTTCTATCCTTAACCCTCAAGACCGATGCAGCACGATCGTGCTTTTGTGTAATTTGGCATGCCAGCCTATCCTTCACGTTCACTAAAGACACAAAAAACTGGGGGATGGTAACTCCACCCCTTTGGTGATGTATATAGGATCAGACCAATGAGAGCTAGAGTGTCTGGGATGGTATGGCGTGATTGGCCCCCTAAGGTGGAGGAGAAGGAACCCCACCCACCACCACCGTCAGTTTACCTCCCTCAGCCCCACTGCGTTATCTCCACACTGTCCCCTCCCAACTAACCATACCCTGACATACCCACTACAGCGGTGTGTGTGCATAGGAACCCTTCTCTCCTCTCCCTCCTCCCCCTCCCTCCTCCCCTATTTCTCCTCCCCTATCCCTCTATCCTCCTCCTCCCTCCAGCCATATACACTCCACCTCCACTTTTCACCTGGCTTGTTTTGTTGCTATGAGCGTATGCCACACTGATGTCATGCCTAGGGAACACTTCACATTGACATTAGTTATGTATATATAATTATTTATTAACCGTAAATAATACATTTTCTGTACATTTTCTATTTTCGCCCATGGGGGATTGGTAACTTTTTTGCATCTTTGACAAGGGATTGTGCGACAACTATTTGGTCAATCTGACTGAAACATACATTTTCAGGTGTGTAAATACAGTTTCTTGAAATGTGGAATAAAATTTTTTTTACCCTCGTGAAAGTTCTGGACAAATGTAGAAGTGTGCATGGAAAAGTTTCGAAGGAATGAGAGAGTGTTTTTGATCGGTGATATGAATGATAAAGTTGGGAATGTGAAGGTAGATGGAATAGTTGGTGAGTGGGGTGTGCCTGCTGACATAGATGAGAATAGGAGTGCGTTAGTGGACATTTGTGCTGGGAGGGGGTTGGTGATAGCCAATAACCTCTTCAGGCATAAAATGATCTACAGGTATACATGGCGAGTGATGAGAAGGGTGGGTGGTGAACTGAATGAAAGGAAGGCAATGATTGATTATGTGTGTGTGGATGAAAGGATGCGAAGATGTGTAATGGATGCAAGAGCCTATAGAGGTTGGGGGAGTGGACTTTCTGACCACTACTTGGTGGTGGCCAGAATTAGGATTCAAGTAAGATGGAGGAATAGAAGAAGGGAAAGATGAGAGGAAGGAGTAGTTGCAAGGAGAGTGGAAAGGTTACAAGAGGATGAGAAAAAGGCAGAGTATAAGAGAGAAGTGGAGGAACGATTGGGCAAATATGAATTGGAGCAGATGGGAGACGTGGAAGATGTGTGTAGGATATTTACAGAAGAAATATGTGCAGCATGTGATGTGGTGTGTGGAACGCAGAGAAGACGGAGGGAAGTGCAAGGAACAGCGTGGTGGACTGAAGAGGTGAGACAGGCTGTGGCACAGAAGAAGAAAGCATACAATGAATGGATGAGAAATATGGGCGTGGAAGAAGTTGAGAGGCGGAAGAGAGAGTTATATGTAGAAAGAAAGAGGTGAAAAGATTAGTAAGAGAGAGTAAGAAGAGAGTGGATGAGGAATTTGGAAGGAATTTGAGTGTAAAGTGGAGGGACTGTAAGAAAATGTTCTGGAAAGAGGTGAAGAGAATGAGACAGGGTGGAAGTGAAGTTAGCAGGGGAGTGAAAGATAAAAATGGTAGATTACTAGTGGAGAAGGGAGAAACAGTGAGCAGATGGAGAGAACACTTTAAGGAATTGTTGAACATAGAGGATGGAAGTAATGCGAATATAAGTGGCTGGGGAATGGCTGGGAGAAGGAGTGAAGTGAGAAAACAGGAAGAAATCAGTAGGATAGAAGTTGTGGAAGCAATGAAGAAAGTTAAATCGGGGAAAGCCCCAGGAATTGATGGAGTGTGTGGTGAAATGCTGAAGTTTGGGGGAGAGATAGTAGTAGAATGGATGTGGAAGATGTGCAGATTGGCCTGGGAGGAAGGTAGAGTCCCGGAGGATTGGAAGTCAGGTATAATTATTCCCTTGCACAAAGGAAAAGGGGAAAAAGAAGTGTGTGGTAATCATAGGGGCATTTGTCTTCTTAGTATAATAGGAAAAGTGTATGGTAGGATACTTATTGACAGAGTTAGAGAAAGAACAGAGAAATTAGTTGGAGAAGAATAGGAGGCTTTAGGAAGGGAAGAGGTTGTGTAGATCAGATATTCATTCTTAGATCTTTAGTGGAAAAGTTTCTAGAGAAGGGAAAGAAGTTGTATGCGGCTTTCATGGATTTGGAGAAAGCATATGACAGGGTGGATAGACAAGGATTGTGGAAAGTGTTAAGAATATATGGAGTAGATGGGAAGTTGTTGAATGCTGTGAAGAGTATGAACGATGGTGCGAAGGCTGCAGTGCGTGTGGATGGTGAACTAAGTGAATTTTTCTCTTTGAAAGTTGGATTGAAGCAGGGATGTGTCATGTGTCCATGGTTGTTCAATCTGTACATAGATGGGGTAATAAAAGAGGTACAAGGTAGGGTAGTGGATGTTGGAGTGGCCCTGGTGAGAGAGGATAGTGTTTGGAAACTCCCTGTACTGTTGTTTGCAAATGATACTGTGTTGTTGAGTGAAGACGAAGGGGAGCTGCAAGGCTTGGTGGATGAGTTTGGGAGAGTGTGTAAGAAACGGAATCTAAAGGTGAATGTAGGGAAGAGTAAAGTGATGGTCTTTGAGAGAGGTGAAATCAGTGAATGTACAGTGAGGTTGGATGATGAGGAATTGGAAAATGTGAGTACGTTTAAGTACTTGGGTAGTGGGATGAGTAAGGATGGTGGTTTGGAGGGTGAAGTACTTGAAAGGGTACAGCAGGGAAGAAAGGTTGCTGGTTCTTTGAAAGCAGTGATAAGAAACAGGGAAGTGAGCATGGAAGTGAAAAAGTAACTACATGACAGTATTGTGATACCAACTCTAACGTATGGAAGTGAAGCTTGGACGTTGTTGTAAGGACACAAGTCAAGAGTGAGAGCAGTAGAAATGAGTTATTTAAGAGGAGCCTGTGGAGTCACATGGAGAGACAGGCTGACGAATGAGTATATAAAGGAGCGTTGTGGTGTGGATGTGGATGTGATAGGAAGCGTTATGAGGAACACACTGAGGTGTTTGGCCATGTGGAGAGGATGGAGGGTGAGAGGCTGACGAAGAGAGTGTATGTGAGTGAGGTGGAGGGGGGAAGAGGGAGGGGGAGGCCGAGGATGAGATGGAGAGATGGGGTAGAGAGGTATATGAGAGAGGGGGGTGTGAGTTGGGAGCAGGGCAGTGAAATGGCGGGGGACAGGGCGACTTGGAGGCGATTTGTTTGTGGCCACCCCAAACGGGATTGAGGCGTCTGGCAATAGATAGATAGATAGAAAGTTGAAAAATCGACCCTGTTTTGCGGCTGGAGGGACAGCGAATGGTGTACTTTAGGGGTTAATGACCTAGAGGAGCATGTACAGCACCCTACCTGTATCCCTGACCACCTTGGAGAGAGCTCCAACATACTTGACCTCTTCCTGACAACTAATCCTTCTGCTTACACTGTTAATCTTTCCTCTCTGTTGGGCTCATCCGATCACAACCTTATTACCCTAACCTGTCCTATAGCTTTGGTACGGCCTGTGGACTCTCCAAAGAAACGTCGATTGTGACACTTTGGAGCAGCGGATTGGGAAACCCTCAGGCAGTACTTCATTTAATTTCTCTGGAATGATTATTGCTTTCATGGCCGGGAGTCATTTGAGTATGCCTTGCGCATTACAGAGGTTATTATCTCGGCCATGGAAGCATACATTCCCTTCTCATATCCTTTTGACTAATGCAAGAAAGCCTTGGTTTAATCACGATTGTTCTAATGCTGTCCACAACAAGGAGAGAGCCTTTAAAAGGTACCAGAGCTAACCCAACCATTATCAGACTTGTAACTGATTATATCGTAGTTGTAGCTGAGCTGTAGTAGACAGTGAGTAGTTTACTTGTAGTCGATGACAGGAGAAAGATAAAGATTAGTACTGGGATTTGCAGTTTGTAGTTTATTTCTTCAAAAGGGGATTTCTCATAATTTCCACTAAGTATGTCTCACAAGAGTGTATGGAGGTGAGTGCATTTTATGCTTGCTAACTTTTGCGAGCCTGCCTCTTTTTCCCCACCGTGCTTCTTTCTAGAGTCTAGGCCCCTTTCATGCTCTCTCTCCTGTGTCTTTCTCGCTTCTGTCTCTCTTTTACTTCTGTGTCCTAATGCCTTCTCTCTCTTATAGAAGAGTTTGTGTCACATGTCATGCATGGTTGATTAGAACATTCTCGATTCTGGTGACTTTCCTATCAGGCGTCACAAGGTACTGTATATGGCATATTGTGCTGTCTGTGTCATTCCTCAGAGAGAATGTGCAAACTTCCTCCAGCCCTAGCTATGACTTTGAGTTAACCTCTAGATTACATATGTATGCACAAGCTTTTATGTATTTTAGGGTTCAGACATTGCTCGGTCAAGCCCTGCTGGCGAACCTATGACAGCATGTAGCAATTAATTACCTTATAATCTATTAATACACAGCATTCACTATAATACTGTAAAGACATAATATTCATGACAATATTGTAGAGACATAATAATACCATAGAAACATAACACACTGTAATATATATATATATATATATATATATATATATATATATATATATATATATATATATATATTGTATGTATAATGGAGTAAATACACTGTAGTAAAATTAAATACAGAATATTGTATAACACATTGTAGTATAAAGATTGTAGCATATTGTAGTACACTGTAGCACAAATGTGTATGTACAATAGACATACATATATTTATGCAATGGTAATACTGCTAGGTCATACACCGTATGAATATACACGTTACCAGCTGTTATGTAGTAAAATTGTACATAGAATATTGTATAACATATTGTAGTAGAAAAATGCATGTACAGCAGACACACGCATATATTTATGCAATAGTAAAATTGCTAGGTCATTACATTACATATGGTGTTATGCCTAGAGTAATGCCTAATTTTACACTTAATTTGTAAGATGATTCTGGTAACACAGAATTTTAGGAACATCGTAGTTACGTTGTATGAATGTAATTGCTACATAATTGTATTATTTAACTGGAGTAATATTCTAATTGTTCCATGATTGTATTGTAACTGAAGTAATATTGTAATTGTTATCTAATTGCAGTAATATTAGCATTTGTAGTTACATAATTGTAGTAACTGTAACATAATTGCAGTAATGCTGTCGTTTGTAGTTACATAATTGTAGCAACATAATTGCGGTAATGCTATTATATGTAGTTACGTAATTGTAGCAACATAATTACGGTAATATTGTAGTTAATTGTAGAAACTACAGTAATATCGTAGGTATTGTAGTAACTGCATTAATATTGTAGTAACTCCATTAATATTGTAGGTAATGTAGTAACTGCACTAATATTGTAGTAACTCCATTAATATTGTAGGTAATGTAGTAACTGCATTAATATTGTAGTAACTCCATTAATATTGTAGGTAATGTAGTAACTGCATTAATATTGTAGTAACTCCATTAATATTGTAGGTAATGTAGTAACTGCACTAATATTGCAGGAACTGCAATAATATTGAAGGCACTGTAGTAACTGCAGTAATATTGTACAATTACATTGTATGTTACATTGTAAGTTGTAACATAATTGTGTGCACATGCATATAATTATACAATAGTAACACAATAGCAGCAATCAATTGTATTATGAATCAGTCATCTATAACTCTTGCTGTAGTAATATTACACAATATGTTTTAAAAGTCGCCTTATCGTTTCCTATCGAAAAAAAAAAATCTGTTAATTAGCTAATCCAGTCATGCTGCGGTCGATGATAATGATGATGCGTATTACTACTGGCTCTTGGAGAATAATACTTTGCTCGTTGTTTCACTTATAGAAGGAGTTTATGCTGTATTGTGCATTTATAGCATCAATTGCATTTTTTTTTATTTATTATGCAATCTTAATATATTTTTGTATGTATTTCAAATGTCGAATAGTTTTGCTGAGGGCATCTCAACACCCCTAGAAGGAGCCTAGAGAGAAGCAAACAGAGCGCGACCTGACTCCGGGCGACAGGGACATAAGTCCGCCCGGGCCGCTTGCCCCTATGACCCGGAACTCGCCTGCTGCCACCATAGCAGGAAAAAGAGACTACCTTCTGGGCGAGCTGACCACCGACAGGATCGGGGCAGCACCCCTGAGACGGCTGGTAGCCACTCAACCCACCTAGAGGAGACAGCTGGTAGCCACTCTGGAGGTAATCATGAGATGGCCGGTAGCCGCTCCTGCCTTCGTCAGGAGACGGCCAGAAGCCACTCAAAAGGTGACCTACAAGAGACAGCTGGTAGCCACTCGACCCTCCTACAGAAGACAGCCAGTAGCCGTTCTGGAGGTAATCAGGAGACGGCCGGTAGCAGCTCCCGCCTTCATCAGGAGATGCCCGGTACTTACTCCGAAGGTGCCCTTTAAGAGACGGCCGGTATCCGCTCGACCCTCTTGCAGGAGACGGCCTGTAGTCGCTCCCGTCTTCGTCAGGAGATGGCCAGTAGCCGCTCTGAAGGTGCTCTAGAGACGGCCGGTAGCCGCTCGACCGTCCTACAGGAGACGGCTGGTAGCCACTCTGTAGGTAATCAGGAGGCGGCTGGTAGGCACTCCCACCTTCGTCAGGAGACGGCCGGTAGCCGCTCTGAAGGTGCCCTCGAGTTGACCTGCAGCCGCTCCCCCACACAGGCCACTGCCAGTAGCCAGGCCCTTGCAACAGCCCGTAGCTGTGCCCTTAGAAGGCCAAGACCAGCAGCTGGGCCCTACAAGAGGAGACGGCCAGTGGCTACTCCTCCGTCACGTGCTGCCTCCCCTCCACGAGACTACTACCCAGAGAGAGGTCCCAGCCATGAGGACTGCTGGAGGGGCCCTGTGATCCCCACTAGGCTCTTCTTTCTACAGCCAGTCCCTGAGTGGCCTCGCCTGATGGACCTCGACGGAAGCCAATGCCGCAGCCAGCTCCTGACTGCATCACCAATGACTGGAGACTGCAGCCTGCAGGACGTCGAGACTGCCCCCAGGACCCCTGGGCGGGACATCCCCACACCTCGACACCGGAGATCCTCGTCCTCCATCAGGTACCTGAGTGAATGATTCAGGCAGCTGTTTGGCCCCAGTCCAGAGGGCCAGACTCCAGCCCCGAGCCCTGAGAGTGCGGGGCCCTTCACCCCCCCCCCCGGACGAGAGAGGACGCCCCTACGAGTGATCCCATGGCCCTTGAATATGGAGGCCCTTAGCGGAACTCAGCCCCGTCAGTAGCTGGGCTGAGCTGTTCCCCGTCGCCCTTTTCCTGGCCACTACCACGCCCATTCCCGAGTGTGAATGACAGTGAAAGTACAGTGGTAGTGATACAGTGATGTGAGGGCTAAGCAGTGCGTTACTAGAAACACAAGTAGTCAAAAATAAAACCTGTCAGTGTTAATGTAAAAGAAAGGTAACAACGAGACAGTGAATGCGGCCGAGTAGTGAATAAAGTGTCTGTCTGAGTGAACATAATTCCATCACAGCGAAGTAGCCTCACAGTAAGACCAATCGGGGCTCCCAGAACCAAAGTAATGATTAACAGTGTAACAGTGAACTCAAGTAGACAGCCCAACAGTGATAACAGTGCATCGCCACAAGTGAAGGTGAACTCCGCTTAAACAGATTAAAGTCTTGACTTCCCACGAGCGACAGTGAATGATTTCTCGGCCTTTGGACTCCTGGTATTAACTAATGTGCTATTCACTTTGTGCCTGATCTTATCCCGAACAGTATCCTGCGTGGTACTACTCCCCACAATCTAGATATAAAGTTTATAATTGCCCAGAATAATTACTCTTGTGACATCTGCCCGTTCCAATTGTAGAATTTGACAATACACGTGTAAAGTTGTTGCCTTGAGTTTTTGTGTCCTGGCTCTCTCTTATTTGTCTAAGCTCCAGTCTAGAAAGAGAACCCAGCTACACACTAGGCGTTAGAGGGACGGGAAGCCGACCCTAAAACACCTAGCATTACAGTACTGATTTTCTGTAGTTTGTTTTCATTATTTGTGTTCGCCTTTTCGGTGGTGTCGGAGCTTTAATTGCTGGCTAATCCTTGGGATCCTTTTTAAGGCTTAGTTATGTTGCACAGTTATTATTGTAAATGATATTGTATAACCCCATATATTGTTATTTTATATAAAATATATATAAGATGTGGAAATCTTTGTCCTCACATTGTGTGGAAGAGGATGTTCATTCTTGCGTACGTCATTCATGTTGGTCTTTTTTTTTTCTCCTGATTTTCCTTGTAATTTAATTTGTCTGGGCCCACTAGACAGCTTTAATTAATAACTTTATTACAGTTCTTTTAATCACTCACTGGATTAATGTGATAGTATATTGTATTTATCACTTTGCAGATGGACTGTTGCTTAGTTCTACGCATGAAACACATATTTTATGTATGTGCCAAATGTATACACAAGGGAACAATCGTCCGGAATAAATGAATGCTACAATAAATGAATGCATATATACAGTATATAATTGTTATTATTGGTGCAAGTACTTAGTGACTGACTTAACGTAGATAATTGAAGTAGGTATATGCATAGTCATAAGAAAAACTATCGTTACCCATCAGAGCTATGCACTATGACACAATGACAGTGTTGTGGAATGACGGGACAGGAAGTTTGTACCTCAAACCCGTCAATGTCGGTTATGAGAAACACAGATATTAGAATTTGTGCTAGAGGTAATAAAAGCTAATTAGATCGTTTGGCCTCTTTGCTTAGAGACAATACGCATTATTATCCGGCACCGAATTCATAAAATAAAAATATACCCGAATGGTCTGAAGTCGGCAACACACATGCAGACGGGCAATGAGTATGTGCATCCATGCCAGACGTATGATGGTACTTCAGCCAATACAAGCCAAATTAGTAAATTTCAGTTTAATAATGATATGCATTGCTTTCTACATATAATAAATGTTGAGCAGAAGGAAAATAATAATATATGTTCAGTCTCATTGCTCTAATATTTTGTATAACCTCCCCCCCACTTCCAAAACAGCCTCTAGACGTCTGAAGCATCCATCTGAAGCATTTAACCACCCACCAAAAGCAAACAAATGAACTCATGCACCCCTGCTAGACTAACAGTGGAGTAGACTATAGCACCAGTCGAGCAGGGCAGTACTCCCGAGGTGGATGGAAAGCTGATGACAGGGAGCGCTGGAGCTCCCGTTTCATCAGCCCTCAGGACTAGTTCCTGACCATCCCCCTTTGCTGAACTTTTTCAGTGTCTCAGTTACACAGAGAGTAGGCCAGCATGCTCTCCGGTACAAATTTCTATAACTATCTTCACCAAACTACATGCACAGTACACACTACACTTCCTATTCAAAATTCAACAAAAATGGTGTCGATTAATCAAGCCTCGGAGTCCCCAGGGGGGGGGACCATAAATGCCCCCGCCATCTGCCCCTCTCCCGGTGAAGACTAGAGGTGCCTGGAACCACTGTCGACTCTCTTCTTCTTCATTTCTGCAACATTCGCGGCCTTTCATCTAACTTTCGCTCTGTTGAGCACCACCTCTCCTCCTCTAAACCTCACCTTCTTTTTCTGACGGAGACTCAGCTGTCTGAGGCAACCGACAGCAAACCCTTTTCTGTATCCTCCTACTTTCTCTATACTCATTTCAAAGCCATAGGTGGCTGTTGTGTATACATACGCAACGACTTATCTTGCTCTCGTGTTCCTGAACTTGATTCTTCTGAATTCTCCACACTCTGGCTTCGGCTTTCCTGTCATTCTCTGACTAAATATATCTGTGCTGTTTACTTATCCCCTAATTCTACTGACTATCAAAAATTCTTCGATTATCTTACTTCTACGATGGAACACATTCTGTCCATTTCTCCTTTCTCTGAAATCTCCATTCTTGGAGATTTCAATGTTCACGACCACCTTTGGCTCTCCTCTCCTTTCACGGATCCACCTGGTGAACAAGCCTACATCTTTTCTATCCTCAATGACCTAGAGCAGCTTGTACAGCACCCTACCCGTATCCCTGACTGCCTTGGAGAGAGCTCCAACATACTTGACCTCTTCCTCACAACTAACCCTTCTGCTTACTCTGTTAATCTTTTCTCTCCGTTGGGCTCCTCCGATCACAACCTTATTACCTTAACCTGTCCTATCACTCCGGAACGGCCTGTGGACCCTCCAGGGAAACGTCGTCTGTGGCATTTTGGAGCCGCGAACTGGGAGGCCCTCAGGCAGTACTTCTTTGATTTTCCTTGGAATGATTATTGCTTCCATGGCCGTGAGCCATCTGAGTGTGCCTTGCGCATTACGGAGGTTATTCTCTCGGGCATGGAAGCATACATTCCTTTCTCATATCCTTTGACTAACGCAAGAAAGCCTTGGTTTAATCATGCTTGTTCTAATGCTGTCCGCAACAAGGAGAAGGCCTACAAAAGGTACCGGAGCCAACCCACCCCTGAATCACATCATCTTCACGTTTCTGCCCGGAATCGTGCTAAGTCTGTTCTTCGCTCTACTAAAAATAATTTCATCCATACTAAATGCTCTCAACTCTCCAACTCGAATTCTTCCCGCTCCTTCTGGCACCTTGACAAAAATCTTTCTAACAACTTTACCTCATCATCCTTCCCTCCTCTTTTCTAGTCTGATGGTTCTGTAGCTATTTCTTCTACTGATAAAGCAGATCTCTTCGCACAGACTTTCTCCTCCAATTCCACCTTAGACGATTCCGGTGCTGTTCCTCCATCACTTCTCCCCTCTGACTTCCTCATGGCTGACATTAAAATTTCTTCAGTTGATGTATTTTCTGCCATCACTGGCCTCAGTACTAACAAGGCATATGGGTCTGATGGGGTCCCTCCTGTTGTTCTCAAGAACTGTACTTCTGTGCTTACACCCTGCCTAGGCAAACTCTTTCGCCTTTGTCTGTCAACTTGTACCTTTCCTTCTTGCTGGAAGTTTGCTCTCATTCAGCCAGTCCCAAAGAAGGGTGACCACTCCCAACCCTCCAACTATCGTCCAATTGCTTTAACGTCCTGTATTTCAAAAGTTTTCGAGTCAATTCTTAATAGAAAAATTTTAAGGCATCTTTCCTATCACAACCTTCTTTCTGATCGTCAGTATGGGTTCCGTCAGGGACGCTCCACTGGCGATCTTCTCACCTACCTTTCAGACTCCTGGTCATCCTCCTTTCGGGACTTTGGCGAAAGCTTTGCCATTGCACTTGACATCTCAAAGGCTTTCGATCGAGTCTGGCATAAATCTTTAATTTCCAAACTGCCCTCCTACGGTTTCTATCCTTCTATCTGTGCCTTCATCGCTAGCTTCCTTTCTGGTCGTTCTATAGCCGCTGTTGTAGATGGCCATCGTTCTTCTCCTAGATCTATCAACAGTGGTGTTCCTCAGGGCTCTGTCCTATCACCAACTCTCTTCCTTTTATTCATCAATGATCTTCTAAGCTGTACATCTAACCCTATCCACTCATACGCTGATGACTCCACCCTTCATCTTTCCATTCGGTTCCCGCAACGCCCATCTCAACAGTTACTTCAAGAAACAAGGGATGAGGCTATGGCACACCTAATGTCTGACTTGGCTCGTATCTCTGACTGGGGTAAAAATAATATGGTTGTCTTTAATGCATCTAAGACTCAGTTCTTACACCTATCAACCCGACAAAATCTTCCACAGGTATACCCATTAATGTTTAATAATATTCAGCTTAATCCTGCATCATCCTTGAACATGCTTGGGGTTTCATTTACTCGGGACTTATCTTGGAAAGATCATATTACATCTCTTGTAAAATCTGCTTCCATGAGATTGGGTGTGCTAAGCCGACTCCGCTCTTTCTTTACCCCTGCACAATTGTTGACTCTATACAGGGGTTTTATCCGCCCCTGTGTGGAGTACAACTCTCATGTGTGGGGAGGCTCCCCACATACAGCTCTTCTCAATAGGGTGGAGTCAAAGGCTTTTCGTCTCATTAACTCTCCTCCTCTTACTGACTCCCTTCAACCTCTCTCTCTTTGCTGCACTGTTGCATCTTTATCTCTTTTCTATCACTACTTTAATGGTCACTGCTCCTCTGAACTGTCTGCTTGCATTCCTCCACCTGGCACCCTTCTGGCAGCAAACTCTCATCCCTTTTCTGTCCAACTCTCTAATGCAAGAGTTAACCGTTACTCCCAGTCTTTCATTTATGCAACAGGTCAGCTCTGGAACTGTCTCCCTCTATCTGTATTTCCTGCTGCCTATGATCTCCAGTCTTTCAAATGCAGTGTGTCCAGGCATCTCAAAATGATCGGATCTTGAATTTGGCTCTCTATTGTATTTTGTTTTTCTCTTGGAGGGAACTGTTACTGCGGACTCATGGCCTTTGGTTCCTTCTTCCTCGCATTAAAAAAAAAAAAAAACGGTTGATGCCTATTGATTTAATACCCTTTGAAATAATATATTTGTTATATTCTATAGATAATAAGTGTTGAATAGAAGAAAAATAATAAACGTGCCGAATTTCATTATTAATCCCCCGAGGAGTGCTCAGGGTAACCCAAACACGTCCTATATAATTCCCCGCCATATGGCTCATTCTTGCTCATTATTCCAACTCTTGTAATGGGATTGTGATATGGCAACACTAGATGGGGGAGGGGCGAACAGCAAGGACCCGCCCACATAGCCCAGCTAACGTTTGTTTAGCATTGAACATTCCTGGGGTAACGATACTTTTTCTTATGACTTAACGTAAGTTGTAACTATCGAGCACGTTTTATGTGATTGTGCAGAATGTTTTGTCTATCACTGTGTCTATCACTGTGACTGTGTCTATCACTGTGAATTGTTTAAATGAAGTAACTATATAACTCACTGATTAACTGTGATGGGAACGGCGTGAGTGGTGGTGAGTGGTGTTGTCAGACACGGGTTGATTGACGTGTCGTTGTGTCTCAGCAATTGCTTAGCACAGCACGTCAACTTCTTACTCTGGTAGCTGTCGTGAGTAATGATGAGTAATGATGAGTGACATGAGTGGTCAGTGAGGGCTCTGGCAGTTGCTGTGTCTGCCCTGTCACCCATGCATGAGCGTGGTGGTGGTGGAGATGGAAGATAGGTTGGTAAGAAGTGTGGGGTTAGTTGGGGGTTGTTGTGCTGGTGGGTTGTGAGTCAGCACTCTCCCTACAGCTCCGTTTGTGTTTACTTGACCATAGATTTGTTTGTGATTTCTTGTACAACGTTAAATTGTAATTTCTTTCTGTAAGGCGTTAACTAGGAGATAATGTTGGTTATAGTCTCGCCTGCTTGTTCCGTAGCAATCATAGATAGCTGTAGTTCATTGGTTCGCTGATTGTTGATTGATGTAGAAATTGGAAGATTGGTTGTAACAATATATTGTCAAACCACTGCCAATATAAAGTTGTGAGGCGCCATGTGGCTCGACTTGTAGTACTGTTTGTTTTCTATCTTGATAATGTAGACTCAACTGTAGACATGGTTCGTACGTTTGCGGCCACCAAAATTTATGTCAAACTTGTAATTGATTGCATCATAGTCGTAGCTGAGCTGTGGTTGACAGTGAGTAGATTTGTAAGAGATTACCTTAGTTCACTTGTAGTCGATGACACGACAAAGATAAAGATTAGTATTGCGGTTTGTAGTTTGTAGTTTATTTCTTCAAAAGGGGATATATCAAAATTTACACTAAGTATCTCTCACAAGAGTGTATGGAAGTGAGTATGTTTAATGTTTGCTAATTTCACGAGCCTGCCCCTTTTTCCCCATCTTGCTTCTCTCTAGAGTCTAGACCCCCTTCATGCTCTCTCTCCTGTCTCCTTCTCACTTCTATCTCCCTTCTGCTTCTGCCTCCTGACTCCTTCTCTGTCGTATAGGAGACTTTGTGTCATGTGTAATGCTCAGAAGAGTAGACCATTCTCGATTCTGGTGACTTTCCTATCACGCGTCACGAGGTACTGTATATGGCATATTGTGCTGTCTGTGACATTCCTCCGAATGTGCAAACGTCACTTTCTCAAGCCCTAGCTATGACTTTGACAACCTCTGGAGTAGTGAAATACAGCATAGTGTCCCGGGGAATGCCCAATCACCTCCACCAGGGATTCAGCATAGTGCCCCCAGAAACTCCCCGACACCCCCACAAGGACCCCACGGAGGAGCAGCAGCAGTACACCGAGACTCGGCACGACAACGGCACAAGCCAGCCCGGGCCATATGCCCCTATGACTCGGAGCCACCCTGCCATCGCCATAACAGGAATCCTGCACTACCTTCCGGGTGAGGTTCCACCAAACCATCTCGGGGTGGAGCTGTCTGTCCAGCTTCGATCAGCGCCCCTCAGGAGTTGACCTGTAGCCTCTCCCGCCTTCTACAGGAGTGTGCCAGTAGCCTCTCCAAAGGTGTCTTCCATCTTGGGACGGCTGGTAGCTGCCCGCCCCTCATAAAGGAATCGGCCAAAAGCCGACCTGAGGGAAATCAGGAGACGGCTTGTAGTCGCTCCCGCCTTCGTCAGAAGGTGTCCTTCCGGAGACGGCCGGTAGCCGCTCCACACCCCCTCCTGAAGGAGTCAGCCTGTAGCCACTCCCATCTTCATCAGACAGCCAGTAGCTGCTCCGAGGCATTACCCCCGAGTCGGCCTGTAGCAGTTCCCACCTTCATCAGATGGCTGGTAGCCACTCCAAAGGCATTGCCCATGAGTCGGCCTGTAGCCACTCCACACCCCTCCTGCAGGAGTCAGCCTGTAGCCGCTCCCACCTTCGTCAGACGGCCAGTAGCCACTCCGAAGGCGTTGCCCCTGAGTCGGCCTGTAGCCGCTCCTCATACCAGCTGAAGGAGACAGCCTGTATTTGCTCCCGCCTTCGTCAGACGACCGGTAGCTGCTCCGAAGGTCTTGCCTCGAGTCGGCCTGTAGCTGCTCCCCACCCCTCCTGCAGGAGTCGGCCTGTAGCCGCCCCCTTCTTTGTCAGACGGCCGGTAGCCGCTCTGAAGGTGTCCCGAGGTGTGCTGGTACTTATTCCCCCTCTCAGGCCATGGCCAGTAGCCAGATCTCGACGCCTTATGGTCGAGCCCCTGGGAAGCCACAGCCAGTAGCTGGGCTCCACAGCTGGAAGCATTTGAGAGCAGCCCCGCTGCCCCAGCGTGAGATGAGTATCCTGACTCCCAATGCAGTGGAAATAGGAGCGTATTGGAGAGGCCCTATCACCTCCCCCCGGCCTCTGCTCCCTATGCCTGGCCCTGGAGAAAACCTACCTGACGGACCCTGATGCAGATCGGTGCTGCAGCCCCTCCCTGATGGCGCTGCCTGACTCTGGGTGCCGCAGCCCTCAGGAACTCCAGGCCCTCCCCAGAACACCCGGGCAGGACCTCCCTATGCCCCGACGGCGGAAGACCTCCACCTCCGGCCGAGACCTGACCAAAAGGTTCAGGGAATTGTTTGGCCCCAGTCCTGAGGGCCATACTCCTGTTCCTAGCCCGGAGAACTTGGGCCCCTTCACCACCTGCAGCCCTGGAAGAGAGAAGACGCCCCTGCGTGTCATCCCGTGCCCTCTCGGCATGACCTCCCCTGGCGGTGCCCCTGCCCCGTCAGAACTGTCGCCAGCGTGTCTCTCCGCCGCACACGCCATCCAGTAACTTATGAGACAGTGATTGCGCCCTGAGTACAGTGTAACAGTGACGAGGTAATAGTGTACTTTCCTAGCACCAGGCCAAGTGTTTACGTGACGTTGGAATAATGGCTTAATGTACGACAGGGCAGAGTTGTGAATAACCCACGTAGAATCCAAGTGATAGTGAATAAGACTCATGTGTGACTCCCTTCATGTTATAATCAGCGAAACGCCCAAGCTGTGGAATTCATACTAGTAATTTACCCAAATGTCCCTTGCTCTTAGAAAATAATAAATCAAACACGCTATCAATACCCTCCACTTCATATTACTATAAATATAATTAGACCCCAGTGTCTTACACCTTCCCCTAGTGAGCTTTATCTTTAACTCCTCCACACGCGCAGTGACCTTGGACCTTATTGAGATAATTAACCAGTAACCCTTTGCTCTTAGAAAATATAAGTTGAACACTCTATCAATAACCTCCGCCTCATACTACCATAAATACAATTAGACCTTAGTGCCTTACACCCTCCCCTAGTGAACCCCATCACTCACCCCTCCATGTGCACCGAGACCCTGGACTATGCTAATTCTGTACACTACTCCTCGAGTGTTATTCCAAGCGCATACTACCGTAGTATCCTGTGAGATACTGAGAATCTAGTTATGAGAGTTTGTAATTGACCAAATATTGTGTTGTATCATTTGCAGTTGTCCCTTGTCTGACTAAGTAATACACGTGTAAAGGTTATTGCCTGAAGATTTTGTGTCCTGCGTCTCTCTTATTTGTCCTAAGCCCCGGTCTCGAAAGAGGACCCTGCTACACATTAGGTGTTCTAGGAATGAGAAGTCGAGCCTTAAACACCTAGCATTACAAGTACATATGTATGCTACTAGCTATTATGTATTGTCTCATCTTATTTTAGAGTCCTGGTAGCGGATTCTGAAGGGTGTCTGGGTTACGAGAAAATCTGCGAGAACTTTTGCGATGTGCGTACGAGGTTTTGATAAGTGGTATTCTGGAGAGTGTTGTATGACAATCTTAAGACCAACACCAGGTTGCACCAGCGCAAGTGTTGGCCAATCAAGAAGCAGAAGGTTTCTCTATTTAAACCTGAGTAACCAATCACAGTACACCAGAGTATGACGTCACAGTGGTAGCAGACGATGTTTCCACACCGCCAGTCATAATTTCCACGACGATATTGAAGCAGTGGAGGACCACCAAAATATTATGTATAGAAGGGTAATGAACTTCTCAGAGGAAGAAATAAGTGCGGTTTCATAATTTTTTTGACATTGTGTCATGTAGGCTATAACCATATTTTAGATGAGTTTCTTCTTTACATTGGCTTGTTTAATCGAATTTTTGTGAACATTATATCATTAGGCTGTAATTTGTTTGCAGTAAAGGCAATATTGGCCGACAATGCTAGTTTTACCACTTATGTCGAAGTAGTACTTGCTCCGTTATAGTATTCTGGCATCGTCTACAATGATCTGCGCCACTTGTACTTATTATTTTTTTGAAAAATCACAACAGTTGTATGCACTTAAGGATTAATTGATGCATGATTTAATTCTGAGGATTTGGGGGATGTTTAAGCTACAATATTTGTAAAAATAGGAGAGTTACAAGGCTTATGATGTACTTATGGCTGCCCCTTACATGGCACAACTCTACGAGGAGAATTGACAACGCCGCATAGGGTTTGCGCTCGTTTTCTAGGGCTTCAGAATATGCATTTAAGTGAAAAGTTGCTCTTATGCCCAAAGATGGTGGATTTGCGAGGATTTTTTAGTTTTCAGAATCCTCCCCCTGACACCCTGAATTACATCTTGTTTTGTTTCTGCCCGGAATCGTGCTAAGTCATTTCCTTGCTGTGCTAAAAATAATTTCTTCCATACTTAATGCTCTCAACTCTCCAACTCGAATTCTTCCTGCTCCTTCTGGCACCATGCCAAAAACTTTTCCGACAAATTTTCCCCACCATCCTTCCCTCCTCTTTTCTACTCTGATGGCTCTGTAGCTATTTCTTCTACTGATAAAGCAGAGCTCTTCACTCAGACTGTTTCCTCCTGTTCCACCTTAGATGATTCCGGTGCTGTTCCTCCATCACTTCCCCCCTCAGACTTCCTCATGACTGACAGTAAAATATCTTCAGCTGATGTATTTTCTGCCATCACTGGCCTCAATACTAACAAGGCATATAGCCTGACGGAGTCCCTCCTGTTGTCCTCAAGAACTGTGCTTCTGTGCTTACACCTTGCCCAGGCAAACTCTTTCACTTTTGCCTATCAACTTGTACCTTTCCCTCATGCTGGAAGTTTTCTCTCATTCAGCCAGTCCCAAAGAAAGGTGACCATTCCCAACCCTCTAACTATCATCCAATTGCATTAACATCCTGTGTCGCAAAATTTTATGAGTGAATTCATAACAAATTTTAAAGTATCTTTCCTATCACAACCTTCTTTCTGATCATCAGTATGGGTTCCGTCAGGGACACTCCACTGGCGATCTTCTCACCTACCTTTCAGACTCCTGGTCATCCTCCTTTCAGGACTTTGACAAAAGCTTTGCCATTGCACCTGACATCTCAAAGGCTTTCAATCGAGTCTGGCATAAATCTTTAATTTTCAAACTACCCTCTTACGGTTTCTATCCTTCCATCTGTGCCTTTATCTATAGCTTCCTTTCTGGTGGTTCTGTAGGCACTGTTGTAGACGGCCATCGTTCTTCTCCTAGATCTATCAACAGTGGTGTTCCTCAGGGCTCTGTCCTATCACCAGCTCTCTTCCTTTTATTCTTCAATGACCTTCTAATCTGTACATCTAACCCTATCCACTCATATGCTGATGATTCCACCCTTCACCTTTCCATTCGGTTCCCGCAACGTCCATCTCAGCAGTTGTTTGAACAAACAAGGGATGAGGCTATGGCACACCTAATGTCTGACTTGGCTCGTATCTCTGACTGGGGTAATAATAGTCTTGTTTTTAATGCATAAAAGACTCAGACATTACACCTATCAATCTGACAAAATCTTCTACAGGAGAACCCACAAATGTTTAATAATATCCAGCTCAGTCCTTCACCATCCTTGAACATGCTTGACATTTCATTCATTAGGGACTTATATCGGTAAGATCATATTACATCTCTTGTAAAATCTCCTTTTAAGAGATTAGGTGTGCTAAGCTGACTCTGTACCTTGTTTGCTCCTGCACAGTTGTTGACTTTATACATGGGTTTTATTCGCCACTGTATAGAGTACAATTCTCCTGTACAACCCTTCACAATATGGTGGAGTCAAAGGCTTTTCGTCTCAATAATTCTCCTCCTCTTACTGGCCCCCTTCAACCTCTGTCTCTTCGCTGCACTGTTGCATCTTTATCTCCTTTCTATTCCTACTTCAATGGTCACTGCTCCCCTGAACTGTCTACTTGCATCCCTGCACCTGTACGATGGGCACGTAGCATCCATCTAGCAACAAACTCTCATCCCTTTTCTGTCCATCTCTCTAATGCAAGAGGTAACTATTACTCCCAGTCCTTCATTTAAGGAACAGGTCAACTCTGGAACTCTCTCCCTCTGTCTGTATTTCCTACTTTGTATGATCTCCAGTCTTTCAAACGCATTGTGTCCAGGCATCTCGAAGTGAATGGATCTTGAATTTGTGTCTCTTTTATTTTTATTTTTTTTCTTGGAAAGAAAAGTTTGTGGACTCCTGACCTTTGGTTCCTTCTTCCTTGCATTAAAGAAAGTGATGTGAAGAGCATTAAGGGCAGAAAGAACATTTTATATCCAAATCTGCCCTCTTCTATCTCTCTGGTGTCTCACAACGATGAGCTTGGGATTCCTGTCCCTCCGGCGGACACGGAAATTGTCTCTGACCAATAGGACATCGTAGATAACGGAGGGGAAAGTGATGAATGATATGTTGGAGAATGTTCCGGAGATACTCCACATTTTCCCAGTCAGCAAGAACTGGACGACTTGGTCCAAGATTTAGGACTCACCAAGTCCAATGCTGAGCTGCTGAGTCACGTCTAAGTTAATGGAACTTGTTGGATCCCAGTTGCAAGTTGAGTTATAGGAATTGCCATGGCAAGTTTGCATCCTTCTTCAAATTTTGTGAATAAACCTCATTGTGTTATTGTTTTGATGTTAAGGGTTTCTTCCAAGTCATGGGAGTGGATTACAAGGCCTCAGAATGGCGACTCTTCATAGACAGATCCATGAAGAGCCTAAAAGCTGTACTTTTGCATAACAGCAATGAACTCCCATCAATTCCAGTTGCATATTCTGTCGAAATGAAAGAAGGCTAAGAGAATATGAAGAGCTGTCTGACAAAGATCAAGTACTCAGATCACAATTGGGAGGTTTGTGGGGATTTCAAAATGATTTCGTTCCTACTTGGAATGCAAGGCGATTATGCAAAGTACTCATGTTTTTTAAGCTTGTGGGGTAGCCAGAGCGATGCAGAACATTTCGTGAGGATAGACTGGCCTCTCAGAGAGAGTCTTACACCAGGTTTTTTGCAATGTTCTGAGAGCTCCACTCACCTCCAGAAAGATGTTGCTACTGCCGCTACACATAAAACATGATCTTGTGAAACAATTCATAAAAGTCATCGACAAGGATGACGATGCGTTTCTGCATATCCAATCAATATTTCCCAAGTTGAGTGTGGCAAAGGTGATGGCTGGCATATTCACCAGGCCGCAAGTTCGAAGAATGCTTGCAAGTCATGAACTCCAGGGTAAAATGACCGATGATGAAAAGCACGCTTGGAATGCTTTCAGAGGGGTTGTGGAAGGTTTTCTTGGCAACCAGAGGAGACCAGATTTCGCACAGCTCATCGATGACCTGATCAGAGCATTCCACCGGCTTGGATGCAGAATATCAATCAAACTGCACTATCTGCATTCCCACCTTGATTTCTTCAAAAGCAACTTGGGTGCAGTCAGCAGGGAGCAAGGCAAATGATTCCACCAGGACATTCTGCTGATGGAAACCAAATATCAGGACAGGTGGAACGAGGCGATGATAGGCGATTACATCTGGGGATTGTTGACGATTGTCATCACAGCTACAGAAGAAAGTCAAGATCAGAAGTGCATTTCTAGATACTATGTGCCCTGCATTCCTTGTGATGTTACTGATGCTCATTTTCTAGTTATTTTCATAATATACACCAGGAAATATATAAATTCCTTGACACTCAATATTCTCGAAATGGTGACAAGTTGCAGTTCCTGTCCTTGTACAATACATATGTTGTTGCATAATTCCTATAACTCTAGATTTACACAAAAACTAATAGCATATTTGGAATCTAAGCATTCACATTGATCAAAAATAGCGTAAAAATCTAAGATAACAAAAAATTGGTTTAGATTTGTTACACAGTGTGATCTGTGCAACCTCATCCCCTCCTAAAACCTGCCTGTTCTTCACCAACTAGTTCCTCTTTTATTTCCCTAACTCTGTCAATAAATATCCTACCATACATTCTTTCTGTTACACTAAGAAGACAAGTGCCCTTATGATTACTTCACACTTCTTTTATCCCCTTTTCCCTTGTATAGAGGAATAGGCCTAACTATACCTGACTTCCAGTCCTCCAGGACTCTACCTTCCTCCCAGGCCAATCTGCACATCTTCCATATCAATACTGCTACTATCTCTCTCCTGAGCTTCAGCATTTCACCACACACTCCATCAATTCCTGGAGCTTTACCCATTTTGACTTTCCTCATTGCTTCCAGTACTTCCATCCAACTGATTTCTTGCTCCCTTCTCCCCACCCTCCTTCTCCCAGCTATTCCCCAACCACTTACAGCATACTCGTATTACTTTTTTATCACCCTGTCTAACTCTTTTTACATCTTTCTAGAAAGTTTTCCTACATTCCCTCCAGTTTACACTCAAACTCCATCCAAATATCTCATCCACCCTCTTCTTATTCTCTCACTAATCTTTTCATGTCTCTCTTTCTCTCTACACATAACTCTCTACCATCTTCCAACTTCCTCCATGCCCAAGCTTCCCATCCACTCATTATATGCTTTCCTTTGTATCACAGTTTGTCTCAATTCTTCATTCCACCATGCTGGTCCTTGCACCCACCTTTCGTCTTTTCTTCACCCCACACACCACCTGATATGCTGCACAGATTTCTTCTTTGATTATCTTGCACACACATTACGCCTCCCACGTCAGCCTCAAATCATACCTGTATTTACCTTATCACTCCTTCATTTCTCTCTTAAAATCTGTCATTTTTCCAATTTCTTGCAACCTCGTTGTTTGGATTACTTCTTCCTGTCCTTCCCTCCTTCTATTCCTCCATTGCATTTGAACCTTGACTTTCGCCACCAACTTAATGTGGTCAGAAAGTCCACTCCCCCAAACTCTGAATGCTCTTACATCCATTACACACCTTCTCAGTCTATCATCCACACACACACATAATCAATCAGTGCCTTCCAAACAATCACTTCACTACCCACCCTTCTCATCACTCGCCATTTATACCTGTGGATCATTTTGTGTCTAAAGAGGATATTGGCTATCACCAGCCCCCTCCCCGAACAACAGTCCACTACAGCACTGCTGTTCTCATCCATTTCTGCAGGCACATCCCACTCACCAACTATTCCATCCAGTTGCACATTCCCTACTTTTCCATTCACATCCCCCAAGGATGGATCGGGAGGGGCGCCCCCCGTTTTGGCTGCTCAGATAAGGTTAGCAGCATGCAGTTATTTAGGAGATATATACGAGAATAAGAAAATGCTTTCTTAAGTTATCACTACCCTGCAATGGCTGGACATAATTATTAGATCATTCTTGTAGGCTCGTGCCCTTAAGACCTTTTATTTATTATGTCTACTGTACATTGTATGTCCCCAAACTTGTTGAGTTGTTTCCTGCAAGTTGATAATATTTGTTTTGCTCGGGGATGTTTTTAGTAAATATTGCTTAGTAAAGTGTGAAGTAGCCTAATTATGTTTTTGTAGCAAGGTGGCCTGTCGCATGACCGGCCTCTGGTGTTAAGGCAGAGGCAGGAGGTGTGTTGCCATTATAATTTATTTTATTGCATAATTATTTATGTTGAGTTGCTACTGATTTCAACAGAAACTTAGTTTGCATTGCCTTAACAGTACCTTAAGGTTAGTCATACCCATTTTCCTTGTGGGGGCTAAGGATAAATATTGTTTGTTTTGTTTTGCTGGCCAATGCACCTTTCTTCACAGGTGGAAGGACACTGTACTACTTAGCTGAACTAGTTGGAAACTGAACATTGTTTGACTGCAATTATTATGCATAGACTAACAAAATGTAGGCTAGTACGATAGGAATCATTATCTCATAATATTAACTCTGAAAACTGAACATTCCTCGAAGACGATTTATGTAGACTAAGAAAATGTAGGCCTGTACACTGGGAATTTTTACCCTCTCACCTGCCTTCCCTCCCCTTACCATCCATTGATCAGAAGCATATTGCGCATGTTATTCCTGATTTTCTGGATCTGCCCCTGTCTTCAATCAAAAACCCTCTCATTCCATTCAAACTTTTCCATGCATGCTTCCACATTAGCCCAGAACTCTTCTTTCAATCCACTTGCACGATCTTGCATTGGCAAATACACACACACACACACACACAATCGCCCACATTTGTAGTCCTACTTTCATTCTTACCCACACAATCCTTGAGCCACCTGATTCATACTCTGTTATATTCTTCTTCCATGTCTTGCACACAGCAATATATACTGCTTCTTTTGCCCTCTCATTCTTGCTTACTTCTGCGCATATACCCTATTCATACTCCCACTCTTTCACTCTCACCTCCATTTAGTCTCAGTTATTCCACATATGCCCACTTTTGCACACGAGCATCTGAACCTTCTCTCTCTCTTTCACTTCATCATTGACACCCATTACATTCCATAACATGAAAACCATTAATAATTTCCCTGAAGTTTTTGAGAGACCCAACAACTTCTAAAGCTTTCCAATGGGTGACACAATAGTTATTGTCTGTATCAGGGCAGGACTAATGTATACTATTCCACGTTTCCTTTTTTGCATGAGCAACTTCCATTACTACTATGCCTAGGCCTACACCAGATGCATGTGTACAAAGGTGAAAGGCTTCTTTATATCAGGAAATGCGAAGACACTAACATTAACCCTATCAGGTTTCTGGGCCAGGCAGATTATGTCGGTGCTAGAGTCAGCCGCTCTCGCATTGACCCATGCCTTCCCACCATGACAGAATGTTGGTTTTGGTGTCCTTATAAAGCTGAATACTTGTACTTTATTGCAGTATGTTCAAAACAGGAAGACAGAAAATGAATGGTCAAAATGACGAGTTGTAGTTAGGTGAAAACAAAAAGTTTTTTATCTTGTCGTACATAAACATTCAGCAAAAGAAAACTAATAAAGATATATAAATCTGGTTTAAACCATGCAAAACTACAATAAATTACCTTTACTACGATATATAGATTATGCTTATCTCTGCATTTTATTGCGCAGTAGGGCAAAAGGAAATGGAGGCACAATTTTTTAATGAGTCTCAGATGCTAATTTGTTGTGCGATCTCTTTCTTTGATCGGTCAGTGTAAATACACTTTTTCTTATAGGATGCTGATTGTCGTGTAATTTTGCAGCTGAACATTTACACTTTATCGTAGTATGTTCAAAAATGGAAAACAAAGAAAATAAAAAGTCAAAATGACGAGTTGAAATTTGGCAAAAACCAAAAACTTTATACCTTGCCAGGGGATAATACTTGGCAAATAAAAACTTTATATATATATATATATATATATATATATATATATATATATATATATATATATATATATATATATATATATATATATATATATCTGTGTGTGTGTGTGTGTGTGTGTGTGTGTGTGTGTATAAATCTGGTTTAAACCATGAAAAGCTACAATGAATTATCCCAATAATGATATAGAGATTATGGTTATCTCTGCATTTTATTGCACGGTAAAGCAAAATGAAATCATGCACAGTTTTTTTTTTTAATGAGTTTCAGCGTATATTCGCTTCACGATCATTTTCTCTGATCAGTCAGTGTAATTACACATTTAGGATGCTGGATGTGGGGTTATTTTGAAGCTGAATAGTTATACTTTTGCCATAGTGTGTTCAAAAAACGAAAACAACGAAAATAAAAAGTCAAAATGATGAGCTGAAATTTGTCAAAAACCAAAATCTTTACTCTTTGCCATGGAAAAATATTCACCAACAAAGAAATAAGATAATAAAAATATAAAAATCTGATTTAATCCCTTACCCGCGGGGATGGCTGGATCATGCCGTGCCCCTCCCTCAGGGATAGCAGGAAATCTAGACAATACATGATCAATTAACTACTTCCAGGTCAGTAGAAGTATCACTTAGCCTTTTCCCCTTTTTTATATATATTTTTTAGTATGAAAATAGATCATGAGGAACATTTGAATAGGTAATGAACAGGGAAAATTAGCGACCAAGTGCACGTGGGATGTTGCCAGGTGATAAATTAGCTACTTCATTGCCAATGGCACTATCAATTAGACTTTTCCCTTGTTTTTATATATTTTTTTAGTATGAGAATAGGGCATACGGCACATTTCAATGGAAAAAGCCAATGGGGAAAAACGGCCGCGAGTTGCATTGTGGGGCCAGGCTGTAGCTAGGTGGGGGAGGGGGTGAGGGAGGGGAGGTGGGGAGGCGAGGCAAACACAGAAAAATGGATAAATTGGTAGCACTGGATGCAAGTACTAGCGGTATTAGCAGTGCTGCCTATAGCTACACACTGGAGTACTGATAGATGATACAAGACTGCTCTTCAAAGCCTGGGTGATTTTAAAAATCCCTGGATCACAGAAGTGATGCCTCACAGTATGGTACCTATATAACGAAGCATTATGGTAGTGATGGCCCGCGAGTAAGGGGTTAAACCATGGAGAATTACAAAACTATTGTGTGCGACATTGTGCCTGGTAGCACTGGATGCAAGTACTAGCGGTATTAGCAGTGCTGCCTATAGCTACACACTGGAGTACTGATAGATGATACAAGACTGCTCTTCAAAGCCTGGGTGATTTTAAAAATCCCTGGATCACAGAAGTGATGCCTCACAGTATGGTACCTATATAACGAAGCATTATGGTAGTGATGGCCCGCGAGTAAGGGGTTAAACCATGGAGAATTACAAAACTATTGTGTGCGACATTGTGCCTGAGTGACACGTAAACGTGATTGTTATGACTCGGAGACAAAGCAGCAGTCATCGTATTGGAAGTCTCCCAATTCACCGAAGCTGAAAAAAGCATGTCAAGTTCGCAGCAAGGTCAAGTCGATGTTGATCGATTTCTTTGATATCCAAGGGATTGCTCACAAGGAGTTCATCCCACCCGGTCAATCTGTCAGCAGAATGTTTTACTGTGAAGTTTTGCAGCGTCTGAGGGAGAACAACCGCAAACGTCCAGAACAGTGGAAGAACAAGGACTGAGTTCTGCATCATGACAATGCCCCTGCCCACACATCAATTGTTGTCCGGCAATTCCTGGTTTCCACTAACATGGTAGTCATTCCCCACCCACCCTATTCGCCTGACCTTGCCCCCTGCAACTTTTCCGTTTCCCAAGCTGAAAGGGCGTCGATTTGACTCGATTGAGGAGATCCAGATAGAATTGCAGAAGGTGTTCAAGACCATCATGCCTGAAGCCTTCCAGGGATGCATGGACTCATGGAAAAAACACTGGGACCACTGTATACATGTACAAGGGGACTACTTCGAAGACAACAGAGAGAACTAAGAGGTAGGGTAAGTCATTTTCCTACAATAATCAAATTACTGGAACTTTTGGGTGGCACCTAGTATGAGTTGCATGAATTCTGGACACAGTTCCGCGGACTGTAAAAGCAAACGAAATCTTTGCTTCAAGTGCAAAAAGGACAATCATCACAGCACTTTGTGCCCAAGGATGATGAAATATGAGGTTCCTAAAACCACAAGTGTAAATATGACGGTTGCAAAATCAAATACTCCAGTGACAATGCCGGCTACAGTTCCAATTGCAGATGTGAAGGTAATGATAGAAAATGGAAACATATTAGCATGTACTCTTTTTGATACAGGTGCACAGAAAAACCTTCATTTCAGCAGACATGGTAGAGAAATTGAAGTTACCTAGTATTGGCAAAGTAAATCTGGTATTATTTTACAAGTGGACAATACTTGGTTCAGGAATCTATCTCTCTATCTATCTATTGCCAGACGCCTCAATCCCATTTGGGGTGGCCACAAACAAATCGCCTCCAAGTCGCCCTGTCCCCCGCCATTTCACTGCCCTGCTCCCAACTCATACCCCCCTCTCTCATATACCTCTCCACCCCATCCCTCCATCTCATCCTCGGCCTCCTCCTCCCTCTTCTCCCCTCCACCTCACTCACATACACTCTCTTCGTCAGTCTTTCACCCTCCATCCTCTCCACATGGCCAAACCACCTCAGTGTGTTCCTCATAACGCTTCCTATCATATCCACATCAACACCACAACGCTCCTTTATATCCTCATTCGTCAGCCTGTCTCTCCATGTGATGCCACAGGGTCCTCTTAAATAATTCATTTCCACTGCTCTCACTCTTGACTTGTGTCCTTCCAACAACGTCCAAGCTTCATTTCCGTACGTTAGAGTTGGTACCACAATACTGTCATGTAGTAACTTTTTCACTTCCATGCTCACTTCCTTGTTTCTTATCACTGCTTTCAAAGAACCAGCAACCTTTCTTCCCTGCTGTACCCTTTCAAGCACTTCATCCTCCAAACCTCCATCCTTACTCATCACACTACCCAAGTACTTAAACGTACTCACATTTTCCAATTCCTCACCATCCAACCTCGCTGTACATTCACTGACTTCACCTCTCTCAAAGACCATCACTTTACTCTTCCCTACATTCACCTTTAGATTCCGGGTCTTACACACTCTCCCAAACTCATCCACCAAGCCTTGCAGCTCCCCTTCGTCTTCACTCAACAACATAGTATCATCTGCAAACAACAGTACAGCGAGTTTCCAAACACTGTCCTCTCTCACCAGGGCCACTCCAACATCCACTACCCTACCTTGTACCTCTTTTATTACCCCATCTATGTACAGATTGAACAACCATGGAGACATGACACATCCCTGTTTCAACCCAACTTTCAAAGAGAAAAATTCACTTAGTTCACCATCCACACGCACTGCAGCCTTCGCACCATCGTACATACTCTTCACAGCATTCAACAACTTCCCATCTACTCCATATATTCTTAACACTTTCCACAATCCTTGTCTATCCACCCTGTCATATGCTTTCTCCAAATCCATGAAAGCCGCACACAACTTCTTTCCCTTCTCTAGAAACTTTTCCACTAAAGATCTAAGAATGAATATCTGATCTACACAACCTCTTCCCTTCCTAAAGCCTCCCTGTTCTTCTCCAACTAATTTCTCTGTTCTTTCTCTAACTCTGTCAATAAGCATCCTACCATACACTTTTCCTGTTAAACTAAGAAGACAAATGCCCCTATGATTACCACACACTTCTTTTTCCCCTTTTCCTTTGTACAAGGGAATAATTATACCTGACTTCCAATCCTCCGGGACTCTACCTTCCTCCCAGGCCAATCTGCACATCTTCCACATCCATTTTACTACTATCTCTCCCCCATGCTTCAGCATTTCACCACACACTCCATCAATTCCTGGGGCTTTCCCCGATTAAACTTTCTTCATTGCTTCCACAACTTCTATCCTACTGATTTCTTCCTGTCTTCTCACCTCCCTCTTTCTCCCAGCCATTCCCCAGCCACTTATACTCGCCTTACTTCCATCCTCTACGTTCAACAAATCCATAAAGTGTTCTCTCCATCTGCTCACTTTTTCTCCGTTCTCCACTAGTAATCTACCATTTTTATCTTTCACTCCCCTACTAACTTCACTTCCACCCTGTCTTACTCTCTTCACCTCTTTCCAGAACATTTTCTTACAGTCCCTCCACTTTACACTCAAGTTCCTTCCAAGTTCCTCATCCACTCTCTTCTTACTGTCTCTTACTAATCTTTTCGCCTCTCTCTTTCTTTCTACATATAACTCTCTCTTCCGCCTCTCCATTTCTTCAACGCTCCTATTTCTCATCCATTCATTGTATGCTTTCTTTTTTTGTGCCACAGCCTGTTTCACCTCTTCAGTCCACCACACTGTTCCTTGCACCCCCCTCCATCTTCTCTTCCTTCCACACACCACATCATATGCTGCACATATTTCTTCTGTAAATATCCTACACACATCTTCCACTTCTCCCATCTGCTCCAATTCATATTTGTCCAATCGTTCTTCCACTTCAGGAATATTAGCACCATTAACGTATAGTATATTCCCTAAGATGATAATGAACCCCATACCCCCATTAACCCTTTAACCGCGGGTGTCATTCCAGAATGACACTGACAAAACTGGACCAAACTGCGGGTGTCATTCTGGAATGATCGTGAATATTTTGAACACCGCGCGTTTTCCCGGAGCGCAAATTGTCTCACGCAAGAGTAGCTGTCGAGTTCTTTCACGCCAGCCATCCCACACCTCCCTCCTCCAACCCCAAGGGGGCCCCCCCCACCCCTGCCCTGACCCGCATCAGTCAGTATCTGTCCAGCTCTGTGCGTGATAATGGCGCTCCGTCCCGACTCATCGTTGCTCGCTTCCTCCTCTACAATGATTAGTGCTAGTGTTCCCTCTGCCTCTACACCGGTAAAGGAACTGCTGACGGCGAGGCAGAAGGGGTTGAGCACTCCTGAAATTAGAACTGAGCTGGACAAAACTGTAAGTACTACTCTTGATTGTGGCAGTGAAAGTGACACACTCACAGCAAGCAGTGATGATTTGGCAGTGATTGGTGATGAACCATTTTCCATTGATAGTGACAGTGATGAAAGTGATCGTGTTGTTTCCCCCCCACCACCCCCAACTTACTCTGGGAAAGGAAAGGCTCCTATGGGCAAATCTGGTATTGCACGTGGGAAGGGAGTGAAGCACAGGCTCACGTCTCCCACACCAGGCCCTAGTAAGCATTTCCCATCAATTTCCCGTTCCCCTAGCCCTATTGCCCTCACATCATCATCATCATCTGTCGTGCCCTCTCCTCAGTCTACATCATCTGAGGAGTACGAATTACCAAAGCCTGCAAAGCGAGGGAAGGCAGGCTGTGCAGGCCGTGCAGGCAGGCCTAGAACAAAGGGGATGCGTGGCAGTTGGAGGGCAAAGCTGGGCGATAAGCGAGGAGATAAGCGAGGTGATAAGTGGGGTAGAAAGGGTCAAGTTTCACCACACACCAGGTCAGAAACCCCCCCGCCTGCCCCCTGCTCAGCTCCCTCACCCTCGCCACCCCCCCACTCACCGCCCCCGCACTCACCCCCCTCCCCGTTGCCTCCTGCCTCACCCTCCTCCCGCTTGCCTCCTGCCTCACCTCCTGCCTCACCCATTGCCTCCACCTCAGCTCCTTCTCACGGGGAAACGAGTGCAATGCAACCTGCCCCTGCCACTGAACCACGCACAGGGCAAGTGGATGCATTTGTTTGGTCTGACGGTGCAGATTTTCAGCCACACAATCCACCGTTTGATATGACAAATGCTGGAATACAGCCTGCCTTCCCATGCAACGCAGGAGATGACTTTGTTGACTACTTCCTGGCCTTCATGGATGATGAAATCGTGCAGCATGTCAGCGATGAGACCAATAGGTATGCAGCTCAGTGTGCAGCAGCAGGGCTGGGACCTATTGGCTCACCAAAGCAAGTGTCGTGGTTGCCTGTCGGGATCAGAGAGCTGTATGTGTTCTTTGCACTAATGTTTTTGATGCCCCATATAAAGAGACATGAGTTGGAGGAGTACTGGCTCGTGGATGACATAACTACTATCCCAATATTCGGGAAGTATATGTCACGGGATCGGTTCCGACAGCTGCTTGGATACCTGCACTTCGTTGACAATGCAAACCCGTCCCAAACTGACCCTTTGCGGAAAGTGAGGGATTTTCTCAACAGGATTAGGGATCGATTTATGCGATTTTTCCGGCCTATGCAGAAAGTTGTCATAGACGAATCCCTGGTATTGTTCAGAGTACGTCTCAAATTCATGCAGTACATCCCCAGCAAATGCCACCAGTTTGGGATAAAGTTCTTTGTGCTGTGTGATTGTGAGACGGGGTATATCCTGGATTTTGTCATCTACTCTGCTAGCACAATGGATGTGAACAGGAAAGACCCCCTTGGCTTCTCTGGCTCCGTTGTAAAAGTGCTGATGGAGAGGTATTTTGGTGGTAATCATGTGCTGTACACAGACAATTACTACACAGCACCGAAACTCTCCAAATACCTTGCTGAACACGGCATTGGCACTGTTGGCACTGTACGGAGCTATAGGAAAGAGTGGCCTAGTTTCCCCGAAGCATCATCATCATCCAGGGGAGATGTTCACCTGAAGAAGTCAGACAAGCTTCTTGCGATCAGGTGGCATGACAAGAAGGTCGTGAATATGATCAGCACCATCCACAAGGGGGAATTGCAGAGAACTGGGAAGGTCAGCTACAGGACGGGAGAGCCAATCATGAAGCCTGATGCCGTCATTGATTACAATGTAAATATGAGACTTGTTGATAAGTCTGATATGATGATTGGCGAAATCGACTGTCTCAGGAGAAACACCCGATGGTACAGGAAGGCTTGCCTGCACATGCTCGATATGTGCATGCTCAACGCCTTCATTCTCTACAAGACACAAGTCGGGGGCATAAGGCAACCATCACTGAGACAGTTTTCCAAGACTGTCGTGCAGCAGCTACTTGCACAATTTGGTCAGGTGATGGCATTGATCCCGAGGCAACACTCTGACACACAACCTGACCGTCTTGAGTGCCGCAATTACATGAGCCGGCACCAGCTTGTGAAATTGCCTCTTACAGCAGGCGGCAGGTTGTCACAGGGCAGCTGCAGAGTATGTTCTACCACCACACGGAGGCCTAGGACGAGAAAAATGAGCACACACCAGTGCCTGGAATGCCAAGTCGCTCTATGTGTAACTCCGTGCTTTGCCGAGTACCACTCTCTGAGTAAATACTGAAAGTGACAGTGATATATAGTGATGCGACAGTGACGTGCTTTGCCAATAATTGTATAATGGATAATGTAGTAATAAGGGATATTTTGCTTAGAAAAAAAAGGAAATATTGGCCGGTATAATAAGTGATACTGTAATAAGAGAATCTGCGGCACTTGTGGAATTCTGCAGCACTTATGTAATTCTGTGATGCGCCAGTGACGCAATATAGTAATAAGTGCATTGTAAATATAATGTATATTGCCCAGATTATATGTAAAATAATATTAGAAGTTAGAAAGAATGAAAAGATCACATGAAACGTCAGTGAGCGGGTGCCGCCACAGTGAAGTGAGGCGCAGCCACAGTGAAGAGCGGGCGCAGCCGCAGGGAAGTGCCTTTTACCTACCTCAGTGAACACAGAGTGGGTGTTTATCGTATGTACAGTGTTCATATATGTTTATATTACTATTATGAGAGAGTGGTTGGCATTTGGTACTGGTGTGTGGGGCATAAAATAGTTATTTCACACCCCTCACTTCTAACGGCTCTCCCCGTCCTGTAAAAGTCAACAAAGTCATGAAACCTACATCAATGGAAAGCTGAAGGTTAGTACTTTCTAATGGTACCTTATTTTTTTCTCTAGCTTTATTCTGTGCAGAGTTATTAAGGTTTAAAGGTTTGTTTACATTTGGCTGAAACCCCCGCGGGAGAGGACAGTCAGACCAAAACAATACCCGCGGTTAAAGGGTTAAGAAATCGATATTTTCAGAGATAATGAATTTAATTTAAAAAAAAAAAAACTACCTTGGATCTTCACTCGGCCACTCCGGGTAAAAAATGCGTACGTTCATACATGTGTTTCTCTTCCCTTTGACTGCTCATCCTTCTCGTAGGTCTGTATCACCCACTCATAGGTCTACTTTAGGTCACGTGATAGTATTCTACCAATGAATTTGAAGTGTGGTCTTTGATTCATTCTGGATGGAAAATTCAAATCCTTCTCGGTATTTCCTCTGAAGAAGACGTGCTGTGTCCCAGGTGCGATATTGATTATTTACGGGTGATTAAGCGTTTCCACTTGGAACCTTAGGAGGCTATTGAGTTTTTTAGAAGACACAGTGTAATACCTTTGGAAGTAAGTTGATTGCCCAGATTGTCAGGAACCGGGTAAATTTAGAAAAGACAAACATCAGTGGTACTGCGGTCAGTACAAAAAGTAAGTAATAACCAAGAAACAGGTCCAGTGTAGTTTTTGTGTTTCTGACTACAAAGGAACTTTTTTGGACAACACACACCTTCCTGCTTGGCAAATTACATTGTTCATAAACCACTGGATTCAGAAGTTCTGGAACCACGACGATATTATCACGTGTTTGAAGTGGCCTACCCCCAGAAGATGACGACGACCCTCATCCTGGACCATCATATCTCTGGGGTAAGCATTCCCCTTGGATAGGTTAGGTTATTGGGTTAGCTTTGGTTAGGTTTAGTGTGTTGGGTGAGATTACATTAGGTCTCCCAATATATTAACAATTTGCCGGGAAACAAACCCGGGACTCTCAGGTGAGAGCCAGGCAGCATACCCAGCATATTGGTAACATATTGGATGATTTTTCCTGTGTACAGTACAGGTTTCTCTCTTCTTTACATTAGGTCTTTTTGGTTAGGTTTGTATGGTTAGGTGGTTAGGTTTGATCAGTTCGGTTACGTTAACGGGTGGCACAGTATATTTTTCTGGTGGTTTTTGATGAGATTTGAGTTATTTTTTACTTTTTTTTTTTTTCAGAAAATGCTTGATTTCACCTACTTGTCCAAAGTTCATTATCGGAAAAGTGGGGAAATGAGGCATTTCCGACAAAAATGAAGGTCAAACACTTCGAATCGCATCAAAAACTGCCAGAAAAATATATTGCACTACCTGGGGGGTGTATTGTCCACTTGTAAAAGTTTTCCGTAAATCTAGCCATTACAGGGTTCTTAACAAGTAAGGAAGTTCAGTCCTTTGATTTAGTTAGACCTTTAATACAACTTGGCAGATATAGATGACATAAAACAGCAGCTGTACTGGATAAGGTATATATATATATATATATATATATATATATATATATATATATATATATATATATATATATTTATATATTGTTATGGAACAGAGAAAGATAATGTACACTTTAAGTGAGAATACTAAAAATCACTACTGTCCCGTAAAGTTCCAGGTTCAAAACAAAAGAGTTAGGTAAAATTACAAGTTAAAGTTTAATGCTCAAACTAAAAACAAAACATTCAGGACTCATAAGGATAATGTAATGGCAAAAACAGGTTAAATATATGGTTAACTGCAATAGTCTCTATTAACACGAAATTAGCATGAGTAAATTTATCTAAGCCGCCCTGATAAAATGAGAAAACACTGGATAATGCTCAGTTAATGCAAGATATATTATTACAGATACAAAATATTATTACTACTGGCTGACAATATGAATTACAAAAACTTTACTAGGCCTACGAATCAACACCTTATGCTATACAGTACAAGAACAAAATGTAATAACACTTATACTCAAATTACACAGCTGCTAGATTGTTGGAGACTTCCTGAGCACTCACAATAATAACAACTGTACAGGGGAGGACAGAGATGTGAGCAAAATGAGGAGTATATCTAAGTGGCAATTAATGCAGAGACTGAGCTCATTATATAGGGGCCGGCAGACTTGATACAACTTGTAAGAAGGACGCGCAAATGAAGCCAGAGGGGACAAAGAGTTGACACTCCTGCTCTGAACAACAGAAAGAACGACTTACTCTACTCTAAGGGAGGAGGGGGGGGGGAGTGAGGTAGAACACGCTCGTGATCAAACATGCAGCATACTGTACGTTAGAATTACACAAAGGATGATGAAATCATAGGCTATGTAACACCTCCCCACAAAGAAAAAGAAATTTACAAAGGAAATTTCTTATTACTCTAAAACAATCTGTCTAAAGTCTAGATAAGCAATCTGCAATAACATTTTCTTTCCCCTTGACATGTTGTATGTCTAATGAATACTCCTGAAGAAGTAGACTCCATCTTGTCAATCTCTGATTTTTATCTTTAAACTTACTAAGGAATTTCAGTGGGTTATGATCGGTATAAATGACTATGGGGTCAAAACCAGAACACAAATAAAATGAAAAATGCTGTAAACCCAAAATCAAGGCCAAAAGCTCTTTCTCAATAGTTGAGTAGTTCTTTTGAGGTGGAGTGAACTTCTTACTGTAATAAGATACAGGATGTTCAATACCCTGATCATCCTCTTGCAGCAAAACATCCCCAGCTCCTGTATTACTTGCATCAACAGCCATCTTAAAAGGCTTAGCAAAATTTGGAGTAGTGAGCACTGGCTGACTTAATAGAATAGCTTTAAGTTTCCTGAAAGAGGATTCACAGTTATCGGTCCAGACAAATTTAACTCCCTTTTTCAGTAGGTCTGTAAGTGGTGATACAAGAATTGAAAAGTTAAGAACAAATCTCCTGTAATAACCTACCATTCCCATAAATCTTTATAGCTCTTTCCTACTTTTAGGTCTGGGAAGATCACTAATAACCTGAACCTTAGCTGCTGGTGGTGCAACATGTCCATCACCAATTACGTACCCAAGGTACTGAACTTTAGCTTGACCAGACTCACACTTTGATAAATTAGCTACAAGATTAGCCTGAACCAAACGCTCAAGAAATTTACTGACATGGCATAGGTGATCTTTCCAGTTGTCACTGAAGATTAATACATCATCAATATAAACAACACACCCTGCCAAACCCTCTGTTACAACATTCATGAACTTCTGAAATGTGGCTGGTGCATTCTTCATACCATATGGCATTACAGAACATGCAAAAGTCTTTCCTAGTGTTACAAAACATGAGATCTCCCTAGCACGTTCAGTCATAGGTACTTGCCAGTATCCCTTTAACAAATCAAACTTACTTATGTACCTAGCCTTTCCGATCTTGTCTATGCAATCTTCCACGCGAGGGAGAGGGTAAGTGTCTGTTTTGGTTATCTGATTAACACCTCTGTAGTCGATGCAAAGCTGCTGTGACCCACCTGGCTTAGGGACTAGAGTGACAGGAGAACTCCACTCGCTCTGACAGGGCTCAATCATCTTGTGGTCCAACAGGTAGCCAAGCTCCTTCTGGATGAGAGGAACTTCCACTGGGTTCACACGGTAAGGAGGCAGTTTAACCCCTTAACCACGGGGCGTCACTTTCGTGACACTTGGGAGCAAGGGATCATACCGCGGGGCGTCGCTTTTGTGATTCTGTGTTATTTTGAATTCACCTGGCTTCCAAGTGGGGGCTTGTATCATCTATCAGTACTGCCAATGTCCAACACTAGTCAGCACTCCTAATCTCATCTGTACTCCCATCCATTGTTGACAATTTAGCCATTTATCCCCGTTCTTGACTCCCCTCCCTACCTCCCCTCCATTACCCTATCCTCTCGCCTGCCCGGCCGTGCTACGCTAAGTAAATCTTCCCTGGAATTTTTAACTGATTTAATCCATTGAAATAAGCCCTATGTCCTATTCTTATACCAAATAATATATACAAGAAAGAAATAAGGTAAGTGAGAGTGCCATACACCTGGAATTGGCTAATTATCACCTGACAACACCTCACGTGCACTCATTCGCTAATTTTCGCTGTTTTTTTCTCCTTGAAATATGCCGTATTATCTATTTTCGTAATAAATATACATGTAAGGAGGGAAGGGAGAAGCCTAAGTGATATTTACATTCACCTGGAACTACCTAATTTATAATGTATTGTCTAGATTTCCTGCCAATCATTTCAGTGCTAGACATAGATGTTTCAAGAGCTAACATTGGTAGCTCTGAATATACCCTAAGTAGGCCTTTAATCTATTTTCGTAATAAATATACATGTAAGGAGGGAAGGGAGAAGCCTAAGTGATATTTACATTCACCTGGAACTACCTAATTTATAATGTATTGTCTAGATTTCCTGCCAATCATTTCAGTGCTAGACATAGCTGTTTCAAGAGCTAACATTGGTAGCTCTGAATAACCCCTAAATAGGCCTCCACCCCGGCCCTCCGTTATCAGTTTACTCTCATCTTCCGAAGTGAGAGTACGTATGTTTCTTCTTGCTGACTTCAAGGACTTTTTTCACCCCCATGCAAAGGGCCCTGTGACCTTTACCCCCTACTAAACCTCGTGTGGAAAGAGGTAAAGGGCTGACAATTGATAAAAGAGTGACTACGATCTTTCTATTGAGTAAAACAGTGCAAGTGGAATTGTAAATAATGTGTAAATAATGTGTAAACAGCAAGTGAAAGTAATGAATGTAAATATACGTGAACAATGGAAAATAGTTTTATAAGTTACTTCAAGTGACAGTGCATAACACAGTGTAAATAAAATAGGAATGTAAATAACGTAAATAAAATAGAGAACGTAAATAGAAATGTAAATGAGTAGTATTATAAGAATACGAGTATATACCCTAGGAGTAATGAAAGTGAAAGTTTCACTCTAGCATGTCTGAATGCAATGAGTTATGAGAGTGAAGATGAAAGTGACATTCACTCTCAATGCTAGTAAACAGGACGAGAAAGTGAATGCTACGTATTTTACTGAAAGAAATTGAATCCCTACAGTGACAATAAACTAATACTACTGAAGGAAACTTATGGATAAAGACTGTAGATATATATAAGTGTTATATAGTAATAGAAATATAAAGTGTGAGGGATTTTATGAATAATAAATGACAGACTACCAAGAGCGAACTAGTGCCAGTGCGACGATCAGACGCGCTCGTAATTTCCATTGCTTTCACAGTGTTTTTTTTTTTAGTATGGATCCCAAACTACTTGAAAATTGTAGAATAGTGTTTATAGTGTTTGTATCTGGCTGTGGTAATCATATTACGGGTTGTCGGGAAGTGTAAAGTGGAGACTTCGTTACCCTACTTCAGAGGTCTCCACAAGTCCTACGATAACGGACGAAGGCTCAACAATCATTCCAGGAGAAAGCTGAAGGTATGTGCCATAAGCATATGTAATTTTATTATTCTAGGGCTAATAACTGATTTTTGGCAAATATTTTTTGAGTCTGTCGGAGCCCAAATAACCCCGCGGGACACGCAAATCATTGGTAAACAAGCCCGCGGTGTAGGGGTTAATTGGCTTTGCATCTCCAACATCGACATCATGCATCAACACAGTGGTTCTTCCTGGAGTGGCACGGAACACTTGCGGGTACTCCTGCAGTAATGCCGAAAACTCCTGCCATTCGTCGGGAGCTAGATGAGAAAGCTTAGTCTGGAGATCATTCATGATATCAGGATTCTTCCCCAAACTATCACTCAGGCTCATGCTGCATGGGAGAACTTCACTTGCAGACTCAGGTGGAACAGCTACAGTGCAGACTGGGTTATTTTCGTCCCGCCTGTGATATAACTTTAGCATGTTGATGTGACAAAGTTGCTTGTTCTTTCTACGATCTGGTGTGGCGATGACATAGTTGACATCACTGAGTTTCTTCTCCACGAAATAAGAACCACTAAACTTGGCTTGAAGAGGTTGCCCATGCACTGGTAGCAGAATCAAAACCTGATCTCCTGGCTGAAAGTGGCGTAACCTGGACTTCTTATCATACCAAGTCTTCATCTTCTCCTGAGCAGCTCCTAAATTCTCTCTCGCCAGCTGTAAAGCAGTGGACAGCCGTTCTTTGAACTTCATCACATACTCCAGCAGGTTGACGTCATCTTCCTCCGACAGCCAGCATTCCTTGAGTAGCTTAAGGGGTCCTCTTACTTCATGGCCAAACAGTAGTTTAAAAGGTGAGAAGCCCAATGATTCATTTGGAGATTCTCTTGCGGCAAATACAACGAATGGAAGACCTTTATCCCAGTCTTTCTGATGTTCCAAACAGTATTTCTTGAGCATCGATTTGAGTGTTTGATGATATCTCTCCAACGCTCCTTGGGTCTGGGGATGGTAAGCTGAAGACGTGATCTGGGTGATGCCAAACTCTTTCAGAGACTGCTTGAAAACATTTGACATGAAATTACTTCCCCGGTCTGACGTAACTCCTTGGGCAGACCAAACTTGGTGAAGAACCCTAGCATTTCCTTAACCACGTTCTTTCCTGAGGTATTTCTAAGTGGAATGGCTTCAGGATAACGAGTAGCCATATCAATCAGGGTCAACACATAAGAAAATCCCAAAGAAGTCTTAGGAAGAGGGCCCACAATATCCACCAACACACGGGTGAATGGCGCCTCAAAAGGAGGAATGGGAACTAGAGGTGCAACCTTTTCGGTCTGATTACACTTCCCCACAACTTGACAGGTGTGACAAGACTTACAATACCAGGAAACATCCCTGAAGATACCTGGCCAGTAGAAGTGTTTCAAAATGCGTGCCACAGTCTTCCTCACTCCAAGGTGTCCTGCCAAACTGGAATCATGAGCCACTCTAATGATATCCTGCCTACAAACATGAGGGATGACAACTTGATGTACAACCTCCCATTCACAGTCGGCTGATGCTGTTGGGGGTCTCCACTTCCTCATAAGTACTCCTGACTTTATATAATAACAAGTAGAAGCACCAGCTGACTCTTCCTCACTGCAAGCAGAGTTAGCTAGACCTTTCAACTCAGAGTCAGCAACCTGCAACTCAACCAACTCTTGACAAGACAAATTATCAGCACTACGGGGTACTGCCTCATCTGGTGAGTAGTCCAAATTAGCAAGAAAAGTGTCAGCTAGGATAACGTCATCATCATCATTATCCTCTAAGTCACCAGTAACTTTAGACTTAGCCCTAGTGACAGCACATGCAGAGAACACATCAGGGACATCACAATCCTGGGTCGCAGCCACTGGCTCACTAGACAACTGAGGAGCTGGACACATTTGACTTCCACCAATATCATTTCCAAGTAAGAAAGTTACACCTGACATTGGGAGTGTCTCAACCAACCCAACCATAACGGAACCATTAACAAAACCAGACTCTAAATTCACTCTGCACAGAGGGACAGAGAAGTAATTATTCCCTACACCTTGTAAGATTACAGTTTCATCAGAGGAATTAACATTAGAGCCTAGAACACTGGTCAGCATAAGGGATTGGCAAGCACCTGTATCACAATATATTTTAACTGATTTCCTGTCATTACTGTCCAGAGGACTGACAAAACCTTCAGACAGGAAATTAGCACATGAACTCTTGAGAGTGTCACCCACGTTACTGCTCAAAAGAGGAGCTTCATCATGAGGATTTAATTTACCCTTCAAAGCAGGTTCAGTTAACTCAGTTAAAGAATTCTGGGAACTCTCAAGGGTGGACACTAGACCAATTGACTGAATATTTAAAGACTCCTTTTTGTTCACATCACGCTGTCTCCTGAAACATTTCTCCGTAGTATGACCAAGCTTACTACAATAAGTACATTTACTTTTCTGAAATCTAGAGGTGAAGCTGGTATTTACTTCCTGAGAAACATCATCTTTATTCTCTTTCCTGTTACCTGTACTCTGAGTAGAGGCAACGTACTTACTCTCAGCTTTCCTTTTTTCTTTAGAATATCTCTTGTGAGTGAGAACATATTCATCAGCTAAAACTGCAGCATCAGACAAATTATCCATTCTTTTCTCATCAAGATATAGGCTTACATCTTTATTAATACACCTCCCCACTGTAGGGGGTCACCTTGACGTGGTGGTGGGGCTTGAAGCATGGTTGGCAGTGCCACCTACTTGGGAGGCAAGCCTACCTTTGTAGGGTTTGGCATTTGTCGGCCTTGTGGACCAAGCACCCCCTACATCACTGGTAGAGGAGGCCTACTGGTGATGTCAGTCCCTGCCCATTTGCCATCTAGGACGGGACTGTTGCCTCCCCACGTGTTTGCCGTGCGTGGCGTCCCGTAATGCTGGGAGACGGGAGTCCTGGTGGTTGAGCAATGCTGCATGGTGCGCCCTGCAGCTAGCAATACACCTCTTTGGTCCCTTGTTCTGGCTAGACGGGTGGCCTGGTTGGGCCCGACCAGGTCAATTGGCTGGTCATTGGCTAGCCATCCAGGCTAGTCACCTAGTGGCCTTAGGGTCAAGCGGGCAGTGGGGGACCTGGTGGCTCCTATCTTCCTGGAGTCACCCTTGTCAGGGTCCCTTGGTGGTTACCTGCGTATACTTCCCCACTACCTCTGGGGTCGCCAGTGGTGCTTTCCCTGGCATATGGCCTCCCCTTATTGGGCTCCATGGTGGATGGAGGGGTGGGGGAATGAAGGTGGTTCTCCTTGATTATGGCTTCTAAAATTTTTGCAGCTGACGACCCTGGTTCCGTCCTTGACCATCCTTTTCAGTCTACCTCTTGTGCACCTGCTGTGCCTCTGGCTGGTGAGGCCCATATTGCCACCCTGGAACCATACCTGCCTGGTTCCAGTGGTCTGCAGCCAGTGGCCACTACAAAGAAGAGCCGGCAACAGAAAACAACATATTGTGGACATGGCCGTGAGGTCCTGCCTGGTGTCTTTGAGAGGGTTGATTTCGAAAGGTACTACACCATTCGTACTTTGGATGGTCAGCCTATTGGGAATTTGGACATTTTTACTGTTCATCGGCGCATTATGTCAATCTGTGGGAGAGAGCCAAAGATTTCACCTCAGGGGGATGGTAGCCTACTAGTGGAGGTTACATCCCCTGAAGAGGGTTCTCGGCTGGCTGCCCAGTGTAAGGACCCGGATGCGCTGTTTACTTGTGTTCCTCATGCTTTTTTCAATCAATGTCGAGGTGTTGTTTTCTCCAAAGTCTTACTTCGTTATAGTGAAGAGAAGCTGCTTGAAGAACTCCAGGTCCACAGGGTGGTTAAAGTGGAGCAGTTTCGGAAGAAGGTTGATGGTGTACTTACCCCAACACCATCCTTGTTGCTGACGTTCGACTGTACTGTTCTCCTTTCATCCATCAAGGTGGCTTGGTTGTCCCTTAGGGTCAAACCCTTTGTACCAAACCCACGACGCTGCTACCACTGTCAGATGTACGGGCATGTTGGGCGAGTCTGTCGTCGTTTGCAACAGGGCCTCCCAGTGGTGTGTGTCAGTTGTGGAGAATCCACTCATGCAGGACAGGACTGTCCTGGACCTGTTTGTTGTTTGCACTGTGGCGAGGCACATCCTGCTTCATCTAAAGTCTGTGCCCGGTTTTGCTTGGAGAAGGAGATCCTCCTCATCCGTAATCGTGACAAAATAAGCTTTTCTGAGGCCAGGAGTAGAGCCATGTCATCTGTTTTCCGTAACAGAGTGTCTTATGCGTCAGTTTTGTCCGGTCATAGCCGTCCTCATCGACCTGTCCAGCAGCAGATTCGAGTTCCTCTTGTTGTGTCAGCTCCTATACCTTCATCTGTTGATCCAATGCCAGTGCAACAATCTCCCACACTTGAGACGGTTGCCGCTACAGTTCAAGACTCGACCTCTACATCTATGGTATCCCCTGTTAGTCATGGTGCACATTCTTCATTCGTTAAACGTCATCGTGGTTCCTCAGAGTCTTTGAGTCTTGAAGATCCTCCAAGCAAGGTGTCAGTCGTGGAGTCCACACCCTCTGTAGTTACTCCATCTGTGCAACAGCCCTCGGACCCTGCTTCTGGGTCTTCGGGGGCTTCTGGGGTGTCAGGTCAGTCTGGCACCTCTTCCTCCGGGGTATCGGAAGTTCCTCCTCCAGTTACCTCGGAGGATCCTGTCCTGTCCCCTCCACGTTTGGAGGCCAGGACCCCAACCCCTCCTGCTCGACCTCTTGGTTCACTGGGGGCCCCGGGCAGGGTTCGGAGTAGCATTTCCTCTCCTGCTGGGCAGCGACGGGTGTCTGTGAAGTCACCCAACACTTCGCAGACCCCAGGCCCTCGTTCTAGCCATGCTGCTGCCCGTGACAAGGCCCTTCGTGGGCGTACCCGCATTCCCAAGAAGATTGTCTCCCAGGGTTGCTCAGTGGTTTCCACTAAGTGACCCTTTCTTTTGGGTATATAGTTCCTCCATTTTAATATTTTTAGTATTTTTTTTATGGTTTTCTGTTTGTCCCTCTCCTCTGCCCCTTTTTATTTCAATAGGTTTAATGGCTAATATTACTGAATGGAACTGCCATGGTTTACGAGCCAACTGGGAGGAACTCCGTTGGCTTCTGGCTGAGTATTCACCTGTGTGTGTTTGCCTACAAGAGACAATGGTTGGTGATGCTGCACCTCCCAGTCCACCTGGTTACCAGGTTTTTTATTCAGATCCTCTTCCTGGACAGGGTCATGGTGGGGGTGTGGCTATTCTAGTATGCAGTGACATACCTTTCACTGCTGTGAGTCTTAACACTCCAATGCAGGCTGTTGCTCTCCAGATTTTCCTTCCCCGTCGTTATACTGTGTGCTCTTTGTACCTCCCTCCTAGTGCCACTATTGAGAGGGTTGATCTTGAAAATCTTATTCATGCACTTTCCTCATCCTATTTCTTGCTGGCCGACATGAACAGTCATCATCCCTTGTGGGGTGGCTCCACATCTGACGCTAGAGGTACTATGTTAGCCTCCATTGTGGAGGATGTGGATCTGTACATTTTAAATTCTGGTGAAGTTACTTACTTCCATAGTCAAACGGGTATTTTTACTGCTATTGATTTGTCTCCGTGCTCTGCAGGGGTAGCCCTGAATTTTGCATGGGCTGTGTTACCGGACTTACATGGCAGTGACCACTTCCCTATTTTATTAAGATCGACACAGAGTGCGCCTCGGCGTCGTCTTCCCCGCTGGCGCTTGGATAGGGCAGTCTGGCCGGTTTTTGAGGAGCTGTGTTCCCCGAGCCGATGTGTGGAGGATTTTGTCAGCATTGATGCTGCTGTTGGGTATTTCACAGACTTACTTCACTCGGCGGCACTGCAGAGTATTCCGAGAACAGCTGGTCACTTTCCTTGCCGTCCAGTTCCCTGGTGGACCGATGAGTGTGCTTCTGCTGTTTGGGCTAAACGTGCTGCTTTCTCCCAACTTCGTCGTCACTGAGGTGACCCTGGTTACTTAGCGGCATATAGGAGGGCCCGAGCTCATGCCCGGCAGGTTATGAAGGAGGCTAGGAGGAAGTCTTGGGTGTCATTTGTTTCTTCAATTTCTTCACAGACTCCTCTCACGAAAGTGTGGAAACGGGTGATGAAGATTTCAGGGAAATTTCCCGTTCCCTCTCCTCCTGTTTTATCTCATGCAGGTGTGGTGGTGGCTCATTCTTCGTCTGTTGCCGAGATATTTGCAGCTCATTTTGCTAATGTCTCTAGGAAGGACACCTCATCCCCTTCGGCACGCCACCGACGGCACCTGGAATCTTTGGGCATTAGTTTTCCATCTACTGCGGAGGAGTCGTATAATGTTGCTTTTTCTGTTTCTGAACTTCAGATGTCATTGTCGCAGTGTCGCGACTCTTCTCCAGGCTTGGATGATGTCCCATATGCCTTCTTACACCACTTGCCTAATGCAGCCCCTCATTTTCTGTTGTCACTGTATAACAGAATCTGGTGCACTGGTGGGTTTCCAGCCTCATGGGGTGTTGCTGTGGTTCTCCCCATCCCTAAGCCGGGTAAGGATCACTTGCAGGCCACTAATTATCGCCCTATCTCGCTGACATCTTGCCTTTGTAAGGTTCTCGAAAAAATGGTGAATAGTCGGCTCATGTGGTACTTAGAGAAGGGTGGTTACTTGTCTCCAGTCCAGTGTGGGTTTCGGAAGATGCGGTCGACCACAGATGCTCTCCTTTCTTTAGAATCTTCCATCTGCCAGGCTTTTGCAACTAACCAGCATCATATCACAGTGTTCTTTGATTTGGAGAAGGCGTACGACACTTCCTGGCGTCATGGTATATTACAATCACTTTATGAGTTTGGTCTCCGTGGGCGACTCCCCACTTTTATCCAGGAGTTTTTATCTAATCGTATTATTCGGGTCCGAGTTGGGAGTGAGCTGTCTACTGCACATCCCCTTGAGGATGGTGTGCCACAAGGGAGCATACTAAGTGTTACTCTTTTCGCAGTGGCAATTAACAGCGTTATTTCTGTGCTCCCTGATGGTGTTCGTGGCTCTCTCTATGTTGACGATTTATCAATCTCTGTCACTGCCTCACGGATGTCAATGGCAGAAAGGAGGATGCAGATGGCTCTCAACCGTGTCTCTAGATGGGCTGATGACCAAGGTTTTTGATTTTCCTTCAAGAAGACCGTTGCCATGCATTTTTGCCGCATTCGTGGAGTCCACCCTGACCCAAACCTTTTTTTAGACGGGCGTCGTATTTCGTGTGTAAAGGAAACCCGGTTTTTAGGGCTGATTTTTGACAGCCGGTTGACTTGGGTCCCTCACCTGAGGTACGTAAAAGCTGAGTGTCTCAGAGCATTGGGTCTCTTGAAAGTTTTAGCGCACACATACTGGGGAGCTGATTGCAAGACCCTCCTCCTCTTGCATCAGTCTCTGATTTTATCCAAACTTCATTATGGATGTGAAGTTTATTCTTCTGCCTCAGAAGCCCGGCTTCGTAGTTTAGATTCCATACATCATGCTGGTGTTCGTCTCGCGACTGGGGCATTCCGATCTTCCCCGATTTCGAGTTTGTTGGCTGATGCTGGTGTCCTTCCTCTAGACTTGCTCCGCTCTTCCCTTTTGATGCGATGTTGGTATCGCTTATCTCGTCTCCCAGACTCTGTGCCCTTTGTCAAGGTCTCTCAAGATTCTCGGTCACCTATTTTTGCCACTCGGCCATCCTTTCCAAAGCCCTTTGGTTTCAGGGTGCACTCAGTTATGTCTAGCTTCTCTGTTCCTTCTGTGCCGATCACTCCCCACCGTGTCCCGAGGGTGGGTTACTGGCTTCTCCCCAGGGTGACATTTTGTCGTTTCTTCTCATCCAGTAAGGCCTCCCTTCCTTCTCAGGTTTTATTTTCTCTGTTTTTAGAGCATGCCTCTTCTCATGGGGACTCCATACCAGTTTATACTGATGGATCTAAGTCTGATGCGGGTGTGGGCTTTGGTGTGGTGTTTCCCACCTTCTGTCGAGGTGGGAGCCTCCCTGTGACTGCTTCTGTTTTTACGGCTGAGCTGACTGCTATTTTATTTGCCCTTCAGATTCTCTTCAATCTCCCCCACACTGCTTTTATTGTTTTTAGTGACTCACGAAGTGCTCTTTCTGCAATGGAGTCTTTTAATCCCTCTCATCCTTTGGTTTTATCCATTTTAGAGTGGCTTTTCCTTTTAGGGCGTCGTGGACGTCGTGTAGATTTCTGTTGGGTTCCAGCCCATGTAGGAGTGGCAGGGAATGAACGAGCTGATCAGCTGGCCAAGGCGGCAGCGGCTCATCCCCCTCTTGCACAGTCCTCTCTGTATCGTCTGCCTGCTGCAGATATGCGCTCCTTTATTGCCTCCAGAGTTTGGTGCTGTTGGCAGGAGCATTGGAATGCTGTAGGTGCCAATAAGTTGCGCTCGATTTGCCAGAAGGTGGGCTCATTCAGTTACCAGGGCTTCCCTCGTCAATGGGAGACTGCTTTGTGCCGCCTCCGCATTGGCCACACCCGTTTCGCTCATGGTTTTTTAATGGAAAGGGCTCCTCCTCCATTCTGTGATGACTGTCTGGTTCCCTTGACTGTTCGGCACCTGTTGGTGGAATGCTCTAGTCTTGAGGATTTGCGTCGTCGGTTCCTCTCTGACCACCAAACGGATGGTGGTGTGTATCATCTTTCCTCCGTGCTTGGAGAGGATGCCAGTGCCTTGGGAGGGGCAATCGTCTCGTTTGTGAAGGAGGCAGGACTTTTTAAGGATATTTAGAATTTCTCCTTTTTGATTGTGTGGTTTATCATCTGTTTTTTGTTTTTACTTTTTACTTCTTTGTTATACGGCGGCATATGACCCTGGCAGTTGCGCCGCCTTGATTATTATGAAAAAAAAAATATATATATATTAATACACCTTTTGAAGTCCTCCAGCAAAATCATCTGCTTAAATTTACCAAAATCAGAATCCACATTCTTAGAATTTAACCACTGCTCTAACAGATCTTCTTTGATTTTTGCATACTCAACATGGGATTGCTTATCTTGCTTATAAGTTGTCCTAAATTTTACTCTATAGGCTTCAGGAACAAGCTCATAGGCCTTAAGAATCAAGCTCTTAACTACATCATAATTATCACATTGATCCTGAGGCAAAGATGCATAAGTTACTTGAGCTTTACCGGTGAGAACAGTTTGAAGGAGTACTGGCCAATACTCTTTGGACCTCTCAAACAACTGAAAATACTTTGTTAAATCAGATTCATTAAAAGGAGGGACAAGTTTAACATTTTTAGCCACATCAAAATCATCAGAGCTAGATGATCCAGTTCCACCTTGTTTCATGCGATACTCATGGTCTGCCTGAATCCTAGCAAGTTCAATTTGTGCCTGAGCCTGTGCCTCCTGAATACGAGCATTTGCCTGAAATTCGGCCTCCTTAGCACGAGCCTCCTGCAGGGCTAGCTGTAACTTAGCTAATTCAATCTGCGTTTGCTCATTTGGAGGAGTTACATTAAACAAGCTTTCATTAATCATGTCAACAATTTGATCTTTAGAATGATGAGAGCGAACAATAATTCCCAATTGTTGAGCAACAAGCTTAAGTTCATTCTTTGTTCTGTTTTCTACATCACACACTGTTTGCACATTTGACAAAAAATCTTTGGCTTCATCAAGAGTAGTAATAGTAGACATCATGAATAAATCACAGTCACAAAATATCAAGCAATATCCTTATGATAATATCCTGAATATCCTGATAAGAGGTCGCCAAATTTATGTTACGGAACAGAGAAAGATAATGTACACTTTAAGTGAGAATACTAAAAATCACTACTGTCCCGTAAAGTTCCAGGTTCAAAACAAAAGAGTTAGGTAAAATTACAAGTTAAAGTTTAATGCTCAAACTAACAACAAAACATTCAGGACTCATAAGGATAATGTAATGGCAAAAACAGGTTAAATATATGGTTAACTGCAATAGTCTCTATTAACACGAAATTAGCATGAGTAAATTTATCTAAGTCAGCCCTGATAAAATGAGAAAACACTGGATAATGCTCAGTTAACGCAAGATATATTATTACAGATACAAAATATTATTACTACTGGCTGACAATATGAATTACAAAAACTTTACTAGGCCTACGAATCAACACCTTATGCTATACAGTACAAGAACAAAATGTAATAACACTTATACTCAAATTACACAGCTGCTAGATGGTTGGAGACTTCCTGAGCACTCACAATAATAACAACTGTACAGGGGAGGACAGAGATGTGAGCAAAATGAGGAGTAGATCTAAGTGGCAATTAATGCAGAGACTGAGCTCATTATATAAGGGCCGGCAGAGCTTGATACAACTTGTTAGAAGGAAGCACAAATGAAGCCAGAGGGGAAAAAGAGTTGACACTCCTGCTCTGAACAACAGAAAGATCGACTTACTCTACTATAAATGAGGAGGGGGGGGAGTGAGGTAGAACACGCTCGTGATCAACCATGCAGCATACTGTATGTTAGAATTACACAAAGGATGATGAAATCATAGGCTATGTAACACCTCCCCACAAAGAAAAAGAAATTTACAAAAGAAATTTCTTATTACTCTAAAACAATCTGTCTAAAGTGTAGATAAGCAATCTGCAATAACATTTTCTTTCCCCTTGACATGTTGTATGTCTAATGAATACTCCTGAAGAAGTAGACTCCATCTTGTCAATCTCTGATTTTTATCTTTAAACTTACTAAGGAATTTCAGTGGGTTATGATCGGTATAAATGACTATGGGGTCAAAACCAGAACACAAATAAAATGAAAAATGTTGTAAACCCAAAATCAAGGCCAAAAGCTCTTTCTCAATAGTTGAGTAGTTCTTTTGAGGTGGAGTGAACTTCTTACTGTAATAAGATACAGGATGTTCAATACCCTGATCATCCTCTTGCAGCAAAACATCCCCAGCTCCTGTATCACTTGCATCAACAGCCATCTTAAAAGGCTTAGCAAAATTTGGAGTAGCGAGCACTGGCTGACTTAATAGGATAGCTTTAAGTTTGGTGAAAGAGGATTCACAGTTATCGGTCCAGACAAATTTAACTCCCTTTTTCAGTAGGTCTGTAAGTGGTGATACAAGAATTGAAAAGTTAAGAACAAATCTCCTGTAATAACCTACCATTCCCAAAAATCTTTGTAGCTCTTTCCTACTTTTAGGTCTGGGAAGATCACTTATAACCTGAACCTTAGCTGCTGGTGGTGCAACATGTCCATCACCAATTACGTACCCAAGGTACTGAACTTTAGCTTGACCAAACTCACGCTTTGATAAATTAGCTACAAGATTAGCCTGAACCAAATGCTCAAGAAATTTACTGACATGGCATAGGTGATCTTTCCAGTTGTCACTGAAGATTAATACATCATCAATATAAACAACACACCCTGCCAAACCCTCTGTTACAACATTCATGAGCTTCTGAAATGTGGCTGGTGCATTCTTCATACCATATGGCATTACAGAACATGCAAAAGTCTTTCCTAGTGTTACAAAACATGAGATCTTCCTAGCACGTTCAGTCATAGGTACTTGCCAGTATCCCTGTAACAAATCAAACTTACTTATGTACCTAGCCTTTCCGAGCTTGTCTATGCAATCTTCCACGCGACAGAGAGGGTAAGTGTCTGTTTTGGTTATCTGATTAACACGTCTGTAGTCGATGCAAAGCCGCTGTGACCCACCTGGCTTAGGGACTAGAGTGACAGGAGAACTCCACTCGCTCTGACAGGGCTCAATCATCTTGTGGTCCAACAGGTAGCCAAGCTCCTTCTGGATGAGAGGAACTTCCACTGGGTTCACACGGTAAGGAGGCAGTTTAATTGGCTTTGTGTCTCCAACATCGACATCATGCATCAACACAGTGGTTCTTCCTGGAGTGGCACGGAACACTTGCGGGTACTCCTGCAGTAATGCCGAAAACTCCTGCCTTTCCTCGGGAGCTAGATGAGAAAGCTTAGTCTGGAGATCATTCATGATATCAGGATTCTTCCCCAAACTATCACTCAGGCTCATGCTGCATGGGAGAACTTCACTTGCAGACTCGGGTGGAACAGCTACAGTGCAGACTGGGTTATTTTCGTCCCGCCTGTGATATAACTTTAGCATGTTGATGTGACAAAGTTGCTTGTTCTTTCTACGATCTGGTGTGGCGATGACATAGTTGACATCACTGAGTTTCTTCTCCACGAAATAAGGACCACTAAACTTGGCTTGAAGAGGTTGCCCATGCACTGGTAGCAGAATCAAAACCTGATCTCCTGGCTGAAAGTGGCGTAACCTGGACTTCTTATCATACCAAGTCTTCATCTTCTCCTGAGCAGCTCCTAAATTCTCTCTCGCCAGCTGTAAAGCAGTGGACAGCCGTTCTTTGAACTTCATCACATACTCCAGCAGGTTGACGTCATCTTCCTCCGACAGCCAGCATTCCTTGAGTAGCTTAAGGGGTCCTCTTACTTCATGGCCAAACAGTAGTTCAAAAGGTGAGAAGCCCAATGATTCATTTGGAGATTCTCTTGCGGCAAATACAACGAATGGAAGACCTTTATCCCAGTCTTTCTGATGTTCCAAACAGTATTTCTTGAGCATCGATTTGAGTGTTTGATGATATCTCTCCAACGCTCCTTGGGTCTGGGGATGGTAAGCTGAAGACGTGATCTGGGTGATGCCAAACTCTTTCAGAGACTGCTTGAAAACATTTGACATGAAATTACTTCCCCGGTCTGACTGTACCTCCTTGGGCAGACCAAACTTGGTGAAGAACCCTAGCATTTCCTTAACCACGTTCTTTGCTGAGGTATTTCTAAGTGGAATGGCTTCAGGATAACGAGTAGCCATATCAATCAGGGTCAACACATAAGAAAATCCCGAAGAAGTCTTAGGAAGAGGGCCCACAATATCCACCAACACACGGGTGAATGGCGCCTCAAAAGGAGGAATGGGAACTAGAGGTGCAACCTTTTCGGTCTGATTACACTTCCCCACAACTTGACAGGTGTGACAAGACTTACAATACCAGGAAACATCCCTGAAGATACCTGGCCAGTAGAAGTGTTTCAAAATGCGTGCCACAGTCTTCCTCACTCCAAGGTGTCCTGCCAAACTGGAATCATGAGCCACTCTAATGATATCCTGCCTACAAACACGAGGGATGACAACTTGATGTACAACCTCCCATTCACAGTCGGCTGATGCTGTTGGGGGTCTCCACTTCCTCATAAGTACTCCTGACTTTATATAATAACAAGTAGAAGCACCAGCTGACTCTTCCTCACTTCAAGCAGAGTTAGCTAGACCTTTCAACTCAGAGTCAGCAACCTGCAACTCAACCAACTCTTGACATGACAAATTATCAGCACTACGGGGTACTGCCTCATCTGGTGAGTGGTCCAAATTAGCAAGAAAAGTGTCAGCTAGGATAACATCATCATCATCATTATCCTCTAAGTCACCAGTAACTTTAGACTTAGCCCTAGTGACAGCACATGCAGAGAACACATCAGGGACATCACAATCCTGGGCCGCAGCCACTGGCTCACTAGACAACTGAGGAGCTGGACACATTTGACTTCCACCAATATCATTTCCAAGTAAGAAAGTTACACCTGACATTGGGAGTGTCTCAACCAACCCAACCATAACGGAACCATTAACAAAACCAGACTCTAAATTCACTCTGCACAGAGGGACAAAGAAGTAATTATTCCCTACACCTTGTAAGATTACAGTTTCATCAGAGGAATTAACATTAGAGCCTAGAACACTGGTCAGCATAAGGGATTGGCAAGCACCTGTATCACGATATATTTTAACTGATTTCCTGTCATTACTGTCCAGAGGACTGACAAAACCTTCAGACAGGAAATTAGCACATGAACTCTTGAGAGTGTCACCCACGTTACTGCTCAAAAGAAGAGCTTCATCATGAGGATTTAATTTACCCCTCAAAGCAGGTTCAGTTAACTCAGTTAAAGAATTCTGGGAACTCTCAAGGGTGGACACTAGACCAATTGACTGAATATTTAAAGACTCCTTTTTGTTCACATCACGCTGTCTCCTGAAACATTTCTCCGTAGTATGATCAAGCTTACTACAATAAGTACATTTACTTTTCTGAAATCTAGAGGTGAAGCTGGTATTTACTTCCTGAGAAACATCATCTTTATTCTCTTTCCTGTTACCTGTACTCTGAGTAGAGGCAACGTACTTACTCTCAGCTTTCCTTTTTTCTTTAGAATATCTCTTGTGAGTGAGAACATATTCATCAGCTAAAACTGCAGCATCAGACAAATTATCCATTCTTTTCTCATCAAGATATAGGCTTACATCTTTATTAATACACCTTTTGAAGTCCTCCAGCAAAATCATCTGCTTAAATTTACCAAAATCAGAATCCACATTCTTAGAATTTAACCACTGCTCTAACAGATCTTCTTTGATTTTTGCATACTCAACATGGGATTGCTTATCTTGCTTATAAGTTGTCCTAAATTTTACTCTATAGGCTTCAGGAACAAGCTCATAGGCCTTAAGAGTCAAGCTCTTAACTACATCTTAATTATCACATTGATCCTGAGGCAAAGATGGATAAGTTACTTGAGCTTTACTGGTGAGAACAGTTTGAAGGAGTACTGGCCAATACTTTTTGGGCCAATTAAAATCTGTAGCTACCCTCTCAAACAACTGAAAATACTTTGTTAAATCGGATTCATTAAAAGGAGGGACAAGTTTAACATTTTTAGCCACATCAAAATCATCAGCGCTATGGTCAGACTCAAATATGAAGTCGGTTTGGGTGGGGCCCGCGCGGGGATTTCCCTCTCTACAGCTCTGCCAAACCTCCTCTCTCTCTCTCTCTCTCTCTCTCTCTCTCTCTCTCTCTCAGTTGATTGAGAAAGTTTTTATATATTTATAAGTTTTGTTTTCTTCTATATTGTTTCGACCTTTTTTCCACACCACCACTGAGGTAAAAGTCTTGGCGCGTTTTTTTTATAGAGGTTTTCCCAGTAGGCATAAGTCCTCTCTGATCTTTAATCAGACAATTCATCCTCCGAGCTTTCTGATATGTTGATTAAGAATGAATCCACGAAATGGTCGACTGCTACGTCTTGCTGTGAATCTTCTTCTTGCTGTTGTTCAGCATGCTGCACTGCTTTCATCCAGTTATTCGGTGTTACATGATTCAAAGCTTCTTTGGCAAGACGTTTAAGATCAACCATTTTGAAGGTGTTTGCCTTGGCTATATAGGTCTTCACCTGAGCCCAAATGAGCTCAGTAGGGGTGTACTGACAATGGTACGGTGGTAATCTTATGACCCGATGCCCTGCTTCTTAAGCAATTGTGTCAATTACATACTTTGTGCCAGTATCAAACTTCTTTGCAAGTTCATACAGCTCGTGTTTTAAGAGATCTTTGCTGGGCCGTACTCCCTTCTTTATAAGCCAGTCCCTTATATCCGTTTTTCTCCAGGACGAGGTTGGTTTTTTTTCAAGTTGGACTGAATGATAGGAAGCGTTATCCATAACAATTACAGAGTTTGGTGAAATGTTTGGTATTAGTTGATTCCTGAACCAGTCTTCAAAAAGTGTTGAATTCATCTGATTATGGTAGTCCCCATTGTTTTTTGCTTGAAATATCAACTCAGCATTGTTAACAAAGCCATTTCTCGTTCCAGCATGCACAATAATTAAACGACGTCCTTTTCCAGTAGGTTGCTGTATTCCAGTGGCTTGTGGGGATGCAGTGTCAGTCCAGCATTTTCCAACTGTATAATTTTGATTTACCCAAGTTTCGTCAAGATACACATTGTTCTGGGAAGACACTTTGACCTGCCGAATTTCTCTCAAAAATCTGGTCCAAGCTGCTGCTACATCGCTCCTTTCCATAACGAACTTTCGGCCATCAACTTTTGTATATTTGAAGCCCATCTGCAAGAGAATCCTGCGAAGAGACTCGTTGCTTCCGTTGAAAGATATGTTTTCCTTGAGTTCTTCGTAAATCTTGTGCAATGTAAGAATTTCATGCCTTTCATAGAATCCCAGGACAGTTCTTCTGACCACACGCTTGTCGAAATCGTCGAGATTCGTTACAGTTGCACTGCGCTTCTTTTTTGGTGACGAGAATACAAGCTGTTCTGGTGACATTTGTGTCACACAAGCTTTATTAAATTTGGAGCAGATTCTTTGGACTGTTTTTTCGCTAACATTGGTAGCTTTGGCAGTGCGAGCAACTGCTCCTGAAGGTGGAATTATAAAGTCTCCAATAGCCTTTTCTTCTAAAAAATACTTGTTCACATTGTAAATAAGTTCTTTCTCCCGACTGTGGAGCACTCGAGAGCGAGTCGGAGTAGCTGCCATCGTGTGTGGAGATCAGGGAGGAAATGACCGGTCACCTGTAGTCTGAGGTGGGTGTCCTTGACCTCTGGCAACGTCGGAAAGCGACGTTGTCACGTGGTGTGGAATTTATACAAATCATTGTTATTATCATAAAAAGAGACACATTCATAGCACTATATACCCTTATTTAATATATTTAATAAGTACAAAATATTTAATATACAATTTCAAATAGTAAATAGCTGATGTATGACAGAGAGAGAGATAGGTACTGGGGTTGATGAGGCAGAGCTGTAGAGAGGGAAATCCCCTCTCGGGCCCCACCCAAACCGACTTCATATTTGAGTCTGACCATAGATGATCCAGTTCCACCTTGTTTCATGCGATACTCATGGTCTGCCTGAATCCTAGCAAGTTCAATTTGTGCCTGAGCCTGTGCCTCCTGAATACGAGCATTTGCCTGAAATTCAGCCTCCTTAGCACGAGCCTCCTGCAGGGCTAGCTGTAACTTAGCTAATTCAATCTGCGTTTGCTCATTTGGAGGAGTTACATTAAACAAGTTTTCATTAATCATGTCAACAATTTGATCTTTAGAATGATGAGAGCGAACAACAATTCCCAATTGTTGAGCAACAAGCTTAAGTTCATTCTTTGTTTTGTTTTCTATATCACACACTGTTTGCACATTTGACAAAAAATCTTTGGCTTCATCAAGAGTAGTAATAGTAGACATCATGAATATCTCACAGTCACAAAATATCAAGCAATATCCTTATGATAATATCCTGAATATCCTGATAAGAGGTCGCCAAATTTATGTTACAGAACAGAGAAAGATAATGTACACTTTAAGTGAGAATACTAAAAATCACTACTGTCCCGTAAAGTTCCAGGTTCAAAACAAAAGAGTTAGGTAAAATTACAAGTTAAAGTTTAATGCTCAAACTAACAACAAAACATTCAGGACTCATAAGGATAATGTAATGGCAAAAACAGGTTAAATATATGGTTAACTGCAATAGTCTCTATTAACACGAAATTAGCATGAGTAAATTTATCTAAGTCAGACCTGATAAAATGAGAAAACACTGGATAATGCTCAGTTAACGCAAGATATATCATTACAGATACAAAATATTATTACTACTGGCTGACAATATGAATTACAAAAACTTTACTAGGCCTACGAATCAACACCTTATGCTATACAGTACAAGAACAAAATGTAATAACACTTACACTCAAATTACACAGCTGCTAGATGGTTGGAGACTTCCTGAGCACTCACAATAATAACAACTGTACAGGGGAGGACAGAGATGTGAGCAAAATGAGGAGTAGATCTAAGTGGCAATTAATGCAGAGACTGAGCTCGTTATATAGGGGCTGGCAGAGCTTGATACAACTTGTAAGAAGGACGCGCAAATGAAGCCAGAGGGGACAAAGAGTTGACACTCCTGCTCTGAACAACAGAAAGAACGACTTACTCTACTATAAGGGAGGAGAGGGGGGAGTGAGGTAGAACACGCTCGTGATCAAACATGCAGCATACTGTACGTTAGAATTACACAAAGGATGATGAAATCATAGGCTATGTAACAATACATACATACATATATATATATATATATATATATATATATATATATATATATATATAAAATAATGGACTGAAGGAAACCTCTGATCATCTACAGAGCTCAGGGATAAGGCTGGCAAAACAGAATGTGAAATCAGATACTGTGGGTCCCATAAAAATGAAACTTGGTTCAGATTATTGTGGAAGATTCCTACATGGGACTTTCAGGAAGAATACAGTACAGTTGTTCGAGAGTCCAGAAGGTAATCTTATTATGGGTCAGTTGCCTTTTCCAAAGCAAACCAGAGGAAAGGCGAAATTGCTAGACTCAATCTTTTTTATCCCCACACAGTCATTGATGGTAGCTAGAATAAGTGCAAATTAGAACCTACTCAGATAAATGACTTGGTGGATGAAAAAATAGAACCTGTAAACAAATTGTGGGACCTAGATTGTGTAGGAATACACTCTCAAGAACCAACCTTTAAAGATAAAAAAAACTTTGGATTTGTTTGATCAGTCTGTGGAAAACAGAGATGGACAGTATTCGGTTGGATCACTATTGAAGCTAAACCATTCGGAGTTACCAACAAATTACCAGGCAGATAAGGTTCAGTTAACCTGCCGCATCCCGTTGATGTATGGGCACGTTGCAACATTTAGCATTTGCCAGTCTGAACGACATACTGGTACGTCATGCAACTGTAAGGTTCCTAATTTGCATAATTTTCAATTCTCGCGCGTGATTTTTCGTACGTATACACGGGACACCTTCCTTTATTCCTCTACAAGATGCCAAGCAGGGACAATGCATTACACCGCATAACCTCCCCCTCCCCCCCCGCACGCAATTGTCTCAGCAATTCACCTGTTACCAGTGACCTGGCCAATAAAAACATTCAGGGCCAGAGTGATTCCCCAATCGTTGACAATGTGGAGGACAAAGTTTACTGAGCATTAGAGGAAGAAACAGTCAGAAATGATGATCAGGTAATGTGGCAAAAGTAGGTCAGGTATGGTGATGAGTTAGTGAGTGAAACAATGCTTATAATGCCTATATTAATGTTTGAAAACCAATATACTCTTGTACTACATATAAATTCGTACCAAGCAAGTAAATAAATACCGTTTATGAGTGGTGTGAAATAGTTGCCCTCCCATAGAACTCGTTTTCTTTGGTGCCAGCCTGTTAGAAAACCCAGTCAGGTAAGGAGATACTGCTACCTGGATCGAGTATTTTAAACCTCAGGTGAGCGATTTCTCTATGAAATTTCGATGTTTCTCATTAAAAGCGGAGGTTTTAGCCAAAAAATGTTTTTTCGAAAATTCCTAAGGATTGGGGGTGTCAGAGATGCGAAATAGCTCGGGACGTGACGGGTATTGTCTTCTAAGAAAGTTGAGAGACAAACCAAAACATCTAACCATATATGATAATAATATAAAAGATCAATTGAAGAATAAATTTATTGAGGAGGTAGAATTCCCTGTTAACCATGAAGGACATTCTAAGCACATCAAGCTGTAAGGAACGATACAGTAACAACTCCCATAAGGTTAGTTTTCGATTGTAGTAGTAAAGGATCCAAAGGATCAGCTAGCTTGAACGATTGCCTTTACTGTGGACCTACACTAATAGAGAAGTTGGGGAATGTATTACTAAGTTTTAGTGAGAAAACGTTTGCTTATACAGCAGACATTAGTGAGGCTTTTCTCAAACAGGATTGACAGAAGGGGATAGGAAATTCGCAAAATTCCTCTGGTCTCTAGACCCTCTAAATGAGGATAGTCCTTTGAAAACTTACTGTTTCTGATCGGTGCTCTTTGGCTCTTGTGCTAGTCCTTTCCTGCTATGCAACACTTTGAAACATTGTTTTGAAAAGGCCAAATGCCTGGAAATATGGCAGGCTTTCTATATGAATAATTTGCAAGTGTTACTGATACAGAGACAGAAACATTGAAGGCTTATGAAGTAGCCAATTCCGAATTTAGGGAGGCCAATTTGCCATTACAGAGCTTGAATACGAATTCGCCGCTTTTATGGAACAGAACAGAGGAGGACTATCCAAATATTGACATTCCCAAAACTCAACATGTGTTGGGTCTTAACTGGGATGCAAATGCTGGTGAAATAAGTCTATAACCAATTAAAATCTGTGATGTCACTCTCACTAAGAGGTCCCTGTTAAGTCTAAGTCTCCATGTTGTTTGACCCATTAGGATTGGTCAGGCCTATACTGTAGTTATTAGGGGCAAATGTTTAGTAGACGCGGCTTGGCGAGAAAAATTGGATTGGGACACTGAATTAGGTGAGACATAGGTTGAACAGCAGGAACAGATTAGAAAGCAATTTGAAAAAAAAAAAAAACATCAAACATATGTATTCCGAGGAAGATAAACAGTAATGAGAAGTCACATTTGCATATAATGTGTGATGCTTCTCAAAAGGCCTATGGAGCAGTAGCTTATTGTGCAACAGGATATGATAGTAAGATTATTATGTCCAAAGCCAGAGTTGCACCAGTTAAAGGAAGAACCCTGCCTCAAATGGAACTGACTTCCATAGAAGTAGGAACTAAATCGGCCAGGTATTTAACCACCACTCTTGATACTCGGTTTGAGGATATTTATATATGGACTGACAGTGAGATTTATCTTTACTGGATAAGAAAGGAGGACAGTCCAATTACTTTTGTCCGCAATAAAATGAAGACTATAAGAACTGTCTTCCAAATTTAATTTATGCATGTATCCTCCAAATGTGGAGAGGATGGAGGGTGAAAGACTGACGAAGAGAGTGTATGTAAGTGAGGTGGAGGGGGAAAGAGGGAGGGGGAGGCCGAGGATGAGATGGAGAGATGGGGTGGAGAGGTATATGAGAGAGGGGTGTGTGAGTTGGGAGCAGGGGAGTGAAATGGCGGGGGACAGGGCGACTTGGAGGTGATTTGTTTGTGGCCACCCCAAACGGGATTGAGGCGTCTGGCAATAGATAGATAGATAGATAGATCTTCCAAACAAAACTCAGCTTATCTGCTCTCGAAAGGTTCGACAGTAAAAAGACTGATCAAAGATAACTTGTGGTTTAAGGGTCCTAAATGGTTACTTACTAAGTAATGGCCTGTGCAGATAGAGTTTAGTATTGCTGAGGCTAGTGTTGTGAACTTGGATCCTGTAGTATCTGAGCCAAATGTTATAGACATTAGTAGATTTTTGTCAATAAGACACCTCCTTAATACCAATGACTTAGTTGTAAATTTTGTGAATAAGAAAGTGGGTTTTGAGGAGTTTGATCCCATGGAATATTGGCTGACCTTTTATGCCAAGACACTAGCAGCAATAAAAAGCTGATAAGAGATTTAGGATTATTCTTAGACGGAAAGGGTCTAATTAGATGCCGTGGCAGAATGGTAAAGGCTGATTTGCTCCTCCAAACTAGACATCCTGTATTGCTACCCAAGAATGAATATTTTGTACAGTTATTTGTTCGGGAAGCCCATGAGCTAACTCTTCATGGAGGTGTGCCAGAGACTTTGGCCCAAATCCGAGAAAGGTATTGGATCCCTAAGGGTAGACGGGTTGTAAAGAAATATTCAAGAGTTGCTTTATAAGTAGGAGGAATGAACAACAACCATATGACTATCTAGGACCACCTGCTTTACCAAAGGATAGGGTAAATGTAAGTCAACCATTCAAAGTAACTGGAGCTGATTACATAGAGGCTATAACTGTTACAGGTGAGGGAACTCCCCATAAGGTATATATGTTAGTTTACTTGCACATACACAAGGGCAGTCCATCTAGAAATGGCAGAAGATTTAACCCAAGGCGTCCCGACGACTTATGGATACGTTGTCACGGTGACACCCGACGATGTATCCATACGTTTTGCAATTGCGAGGACCGTCATTTGCACATTTTTTAAAATTTCGCGAGTGATTTTTGGTACGTATGTGCAGGCAAGGTGCGTCGAGAAGGAAAATAAGGTATGGTCCTTTTGTGTTGTCTGGGGAAGGCCCGAGTGGTGTGGCGGGAGTGAGGGGTGAAAGGGACAGTGGTGTTGCGGAAGTGAGCGGTGAAAGGGAAAGTGGTGTTGGGAGGGAGGCAGCCCAAGTACGTGGTGTACGTGGGCAGCAGGTAGGCAAGAAGGATCCTCTCCCTAGCACGTCTTTCGCCCTGCAGTATTCCTGCACTTCCTTCCCACAGTCCTGTGATGTGGGGAAAGGAAGGAAAGGGAAGGGAAAAGGGAAAAGAAAAGAGAGAGGGAAGAGGTGCGCGAGTGGGGAAGGGCGCCACTCCCCACCTCCCCAACCTCCCCCACCACCCTCTCCTCCCAACCCTGACAAGGAATATCACACCTTGTTACAGTACTGATACTGTGTATGCTTCCGATAATATGACGCCCACTGTAAAAGTATACAAGGCCTGTACAATGCGGTAATATGATGTTCAATATAATAGTAAGGCCTGCAGGTATGTGATAACAATTATATAAAGTGGAAACGGGTGTAATGTTAGAGGAAAAGTATTTTGTAAGTTTAAATATAGAGTGTAAGTTGAAACAACGGTCATAGCGAGTTCACTCACTATCACAAATATCTTCCCAAAGTTTGACGAACATATAGTGGAAAAATCGAACCATTTGTAACACGCAGTAGTAGAGATTGCGTGTTCATTGTATTTCGCCAGGTGTAAATTATTTTGGACGGAACTAGGAAGATAGTTTTGTCTTTCATTGTATATATGCGATAATATGATGCTCAGTATAATAGTAAGGCCTGTAAATATGTGATAACAATTATATAAAGTGGAAACGGGAGTAATGTTAGTGGGAAAAAAAAAAAAGAGTGCAAGTTGAAACAACAGTCATAGCGAGTTCACTCACTACGTACAAAGACGCAACTATCATCCCAAAGATTGACGAAATTATACCGGAAAAATCAAACCATTTGCAACACGCAGCAGTAGAGATTGGGTTTTCATCGTATTTTGCCATGTGTAAATTATCTTTGGATGGAACTGGGAAGATAATTTTGTCTTTCATTGTACATATACGATAATATTACGCTAAATATGATTGTAAGGCCTGTAAATATGTGTTAACAATTCTATAAAGTGGAAACGGGTGTAATGTTAGTGGAAAAGTGTTATGTAAGTTGAAAAATGAGAATATAAGTTGAAACAACAGTCATAGCGAGTTCGTTCACTATGTAAATATGTGCTAATATTACGCTACCGTAGGTCCTGTAAATATGTGATAACAGTTATGTAAAGTGGAAACTGGTATAATGTTAGTGGAAAAGTATTATATAAGTAGAGGAAATGAAATGTATGTTGAAACAACAGTCATAGCGAATCATATGTGACCGATTTGGGCGATTTCGCTATGCTCACTCAATGGAACAATGCTTATTTTGCCTATATTATTGTGTGAAAACCAATATATTCTTGTACTACATGTTATTTTGCTCCAAATTTATAAATATCTACCCATTCTGAGTTATTTCCAATATGTACCTCAACCATAGAACACAGGACAGCGGCCAAGTGCCTTTTTAGAATAAGGTACCAGGTGTGCGAAGGCTTACCTATTTTGACCATTTCTAGTATCAGGTATGCACTTTCTTTGTGATCTGCCATCGTTTCTCACCAGAAGTGGAGGTTTGAGCAAAAAAAAAAAAAAATCCAAAATCTGCCGGGATTGGAGGAGGGGTCAGTGGTGGAAAATCAGACGGGATGGGGCGGGTTAAGTTCAGAGACATTCCTGAACGTATATAGAAGATTTGCGGCTAGAGGGTCTTGTCCTAGTAAATTAATAAGCGACAACAGAACCAATTTCATTGGAGCATCACCTTTGCTTGCAAAAAATAATGAATGACCCAAAGGTTAAGTCGGTGCTGGGAATCAGAAATCGTACCTGTCAGTTCATACTGCAGCTCCTTCAGCTCCATGGCAATATGGATATTCAGAACGAATGATTGGTATTGTGAAGAACTGCCTTACGAAAATCTTACGCAGAGCTAAGATCAACAGAGATGAGCTGAGAACAGTAATAACTGAAATTGAGGCTAGGATTAATGATAGAACTTTAACCTATCTGGATGATACTAATGTTTCAATTGAGGCATTGACACCGGCTCATACGTTGCATGGTAGAAAGCTCCATCTGGTACCTTGTGTGGATATCCTGGGGGTAGTAGATGATCCTACAATAGAGAATAATGAACTAGGACAACATCTGCGTAAGGGATATTAACGTCTGAAAAAAGTATTGGACACCTGGAATAGACAATGGGGCTCAGGCTACCAGCAACAAGTCATTCATAAACATAGATGTGGTCTTAGTAAAAACAGAACAACCAAGAACCCAGTGGCCATTAGCTAAAGTCATCTCCACACAACCAGATTCAGGAGGGTGCTGAGACTTGTAAAAATTAAATGTAGGGGACATATCAATATAAAAACCATTGATAAATTGGTGCCCCTTGAGTTAACGGCAACCACAGAGACTGCAAATTGTGGACAACAATTGGGTTAAGAAGTGCGACCTAGGAGGGCCGCAGCACAGGGTTCTCGAGATCTATGGAAAGAGCTCCTAGCTAAGGGTCACATTACATGATACAGTGTATCATTTCTCGCCCAGCCTCAAAACTTTGGGAAATACTTCCCCTCAGAGTAGTTGCGCTCTATACTTTTTAAAATAGTTGTCCCTGTTGAAAGCAGAGGAAAGTCCAGAGAGCGTTAATGACTAATTCAAGTGGTTTTCAAACCCAGAGATTAGGTTCTAGTTAATAATTCTTATTATTAATAAATGCTACTGCATTTAACCCTTGTGGACAACTATATAGTAAATATTTGTAAATACTTAGATATTTTCCATTGACCTAACTGCGCCTGCGTGGTAGGATGATGTGTATCCCGGTGAGAAAAACGGAGGAAGGTTTAATACATATTCACATACATAAAGAGAATATTTGGTTTTAGTTTATTTAAAACTAAGATTAAACTTAGATTTACCTTCTATATTTCATTAATTAATTAAACTGTATTAAGCTAATTGTAATTAAATAATAGTTGGCAACTCTGAATCCTATGAGGGAAGAGAGACTCGCCATTTTTTCACACTTCCTAAAGTTCGTTTGAGCTGAACCTCGTAAAAAACGCACCTAAGGGTGCTTGGAAGCCCCAGGCAAACCGACTGAGACCTCATGCCTATCGTCATCTCTTATTCTGACTCTGTCTAGCTACAATAAGTAACATTTATGATCTTGCCAAATCAAGGAGACTAGGTAGGATATAATGAGATAATTACTTGTACCCTAATTTCCTAACAGACTTCTATTATTTAAATTTAGTATTAGTCGTGTTTAGACTAACAGTCGTCTGTGTTAGGCTTCAACTTTTTCAAGTTATAGTCCTCTGAAAATCCATGACCTTGATTTTGACTCTCAGGGTCACTCAGATACCTCCAAAATTTAATCACTTTCTTATTGGACAGTGCCCACATATCCTGAAAGTTTCACGTAATTTAATTCAGCCATTTTTCTCTAACAAGAGGAGTAGGGCGAGAAGGGATGTGCGTGATGCTAAAGTGGCAGCAAATGAGAGGTGGGGTAGGCTATTGACTGAGAATTTTCAACAGACTAAGAAAATGTTTTGGAAGGTGAAAAGGGTGCAAAAGGGAGAGTCTCGGAAGGAGGAGGGAGTAAAAGCAGATGATGGAAGGATGCTAATTGAGATGGATGCAGTTAGGAAGAGATGGGCGGATTATTTTGAAAGGTTTTAAACTGTAGAAGAGGAAAGGGAGGCTGAGACTGTGGCAGATGGAAGGGTGCAAGAAGTACACTAAATGTGTTGGAAGAGTCGAATGATTTTATGATCAAGATGGAGGATGTGCAGGAGGCAGTAAAAGAGATGAAAGCAGGAAAAGCTCCAGGTATGGATGGGTGTGCTATGGAATGCCTGAAAGGTGGTGAGCGGTATGGTGCCAGTTGACTAGGAAAGTGCTTGTGTAGTTCCGTTGTATTAAGGTAAGGGTGATAAGTATGAATGTACCAGCTTTAGGGGTATAAATCTGTTGAGTGTTGTAGGTAAGGTGTATGACTGAGTGTTAATAAAGAGAGTTAGAGAGGGTACAGAGAGAGCGATTGGTGATGAGCAGTGTGGCTTTAGGAGAGGGAGGGGATTCGTGGATCAGGTGTTGACTGTCAGAAAGGTGTGTGAAAAGATTCAGTGAAAAGTAAAAATATGTTTTGGGCGATCATGGATTTAGAGAAAGGATATGATAGAATTGAAAGATAGGCTTTGTGGACCATTTTGAGATTGTATGGACTTGATGGTAGGTTGTTCAAAAGAGTGAAAAAGTTTTATGTAATTAGCAGAGCGTGTGTAAGAGTGGGAAATATCGTGAGTGATTGGTTTCCCGTGAGAGTGGGGCTGCGGCAGTGATGTGTCATGTCGCCTTGGTTGTTTGGTATGTATATGGATGGTGTTGTAAGGGAGGTGAACGCAACAGTGTTAGGTGGAGGTTTGAGTCTTGTGAATGGTGATGGTAGAGTGTGGAATCTAAATCAGCTGCTGTTTGCAGATGATAATGCACTGGTGGCTGATTCGGAGACGAGACTGTGATAGTTGGTATAGTTGTTTGGAAGGGTGTGTGAAAGGAGAGAATTGAGAGTAAAAGAGAATAAGAATAAAGTGATGAAGTGTACGAGGTTGGTAGATGGTTGCAAGACGAATATAGTTTTGAATGGTGAGTTGTTTGAGGAGGTAGAATGTTTTAAGTATTTAGGGTCACATGTAGCTGTGGATGGAAGAATAGATGTACCTGTAAAAGTGAAGAGTAGAATGACTGAAGTAGGAAAAGTGGTGGGAGGAATGAAAAAAAAGTTTAGAATTCGTTCCCTTGGAACGGATGTAGGGAGAAGGCTGTATGAGGGTGAACAGGTACCAAATTCATTATATGGGTCTGAAACATGGAATATAGGTGTAACAGACAGGAAAAACTTGAATGTAATGGAGATGTGGTGTCTTGAGGAGTATATGTGGAGTGACGCATATGGATCAAGTGAGAAATGATGAAGTGCGAAGGATAACTGGAGCTATGCGGGAGATGGCTGATCGAGTTGAGCAGAGAGTGTTGCGATGGTTTGGGCATATGGAGAGAATGGATGAAGAGCGAATGGTGTAAAAAGATAACTGGATCGGATGTGAGAGATGTAAGGCTGAGAGGAAGACCACAAAATAATAGAATGGATGGACAGTGTGAAGATACGAGTTGGATGGATGTTGAGCATAGAAGAATGGCTGCGCGTAACAGGAATGACTGGAGAGATATTGTGAATGAATAAATAGCGAAGTGGCCCCGAGGGGATATTCTCTCGCATTTGGTCTCATCAGCTGATCAGGTCAGGTGTGGGGAAGAGAATGTGTCCATTATTATGTGGCCAGGGTAAACCAGCTTTGCTGTCAGGCCCTGCTGTGGATGTCACTGACTGCATCCACGCAGTTGACCCTCGTGTGGTGTGGGGCATTGAGGATCTGTCCCTTCTCCCCTTGGGGCTAAGATACGAATAAATGTGTGTGTGTGGATGAGTAAATTGGGAGTGTGTCTTCCTGTCTCGGCTACCCCCCTTTCTTTGGGGGAAACAACCTAGGTATATAGATAGATAGGTAGATTTTTCCGTAATGTTGCTAACAAACAAACAAACAAAAACTCTACCAAAGACAATACCTCGCATCAAGGTAAGGAAAAAGAAAATGACCAAACATCGCTGAACACAAAACGGATTAGCCTCATGAACACTGATGGAACATTTCAAAGACCAAAAGGAAGTCTTTTGAACTGATAGTGTCCAGAAGGGATACTGAATGCAGTTGTAGGATGGGATGACTTCCATTTCTAGTTTCCAGTAACCACTAAGAAAATCACGAGAAGTAAAAACAGAGTTATTCTCGCTGAATGATTCCAGTAAATGTCATAATCTGTAATGGGAATTGATTAGGTACGGTGACCGAATATACTTTACAGTAGTGAAATGCAGGTTTAAACTCACCTGCATTCTTTGGGACAAGAAAGAGTGGACTATTCTATGGACTGTTGAATTGCTCATTGACATCTTGTTCAATCATGTCCCGAACAAGGTTATCGGCTCCTGCACATTAGCTGTTAGGTAGTCTGTATGCCAGCATATATACTGGCTGCTGAGTACCTGGAAACAATTCGGTGGTATCTTCCCCAGGGAGGAAAACACCTTTAACCCGTCACGTCCCGACCGATTTCGCACCTCCGATCCCCTCCAATCCCGAGGTATTTTGGATTTTTTTTTTTTTTTTTGGCTCAAAACTCCACTTTTGTTGAGAAACAAAGGAAAATCACCAAGAAAGAGCTTACCGAGGTCCATAACTGGTCGGAACAGGTGAGGTCCCTATGCCAGGTATCGTATTCTGTCACTGACGTGTGAGGCTCTCACGTTTTCTATGGTAGGTAATTTTGGGAGAAACAAGAAAGTACACCTCAACATTTATTGATTTTCAACTAATAAACAATTACAATAACAATATAATGGTTTTCAATGATATATATAAGAAAAATATGCATTGTTCCATCGCGCGAGCATAGCAAGTTTGGTCATATCGGTCACACGCTAGTTGCTAAGTTTCTTGTTTCAGTAAACATATCATTTTTTCTACTTGTATAATACTGTTTCAATGTCATTTTACCTTTTTTTACTGTATGTAAATATTTTCAGCTGTTCTTATTCGTTACAATGACATTTACCATAACGATAACACACATCTGCTTACTCAGCGCACTCGCTATGACTCTTATCTCAACATACCATATTATTTTTTCACATTCATAGTATTGTTTTTTTTTTATACATTGAACTTTTCCTCAATCAATGTAAATTGTTTTCAATTATTTACATTCATAACGAGGGTATTTAGCGAAATGCTAGCGCATATTCACGTAGCTAGGACACTTGCTACCACTCGTGTTTCAACTTCTACTTTATTTTTTCACTCCCAATATACTTCCCCACTTACATTACACCCGTTTCCACCTTATACAACTATTTACATATTGACGGGCCTTATTTATTCCACTGAGCGTCAGAATATCGCATCAAAGTACCCTCGCTTGGAATATTTCAACTTAGATAATATTTATACACTTACATAATAATTTTTCACTTACATTACACCCGTTTCCACTTTACACTACTATTTACATATTTATGGGCTTTATTTATTCCACCGAGCATCAAATATCGCATCAAAATACCCTCGCTCGGAATGTTTCGACTTAGATAATATTTATACACTTACATAATAATTTTTCACTTACATTACACCCGTTTTCACTTTACACTACTATTTACATATTTATGGGCCTTATTTATTCCACTGAGCATCAGAATATCGCATCAAAATACCCTCGCTCAGAATGTTTCGACTTAGATAATATTTATACACTTGCATACTAGTTTTCCACTTACATCACACCCGTTTCCACTTTATACTACTATTTACATATTTACGGGCCTTATTTATTCCACTGAGCGTCAGAATATCGCATCAAAATACCCTCGCTAGGTATGTTTCAACTTAGATATTATTTATACACTTACATAATTTTCCACTTATAGTACACCCGTCTCTACTTCCATACTACTATTTACAGATCTACGGGCCTTATAATTACACTGAGCGTCTGTTTGTCGCATTTCTTCATGAGTATGAGCATCATATCGCATTCACACCATATCAGAAATGCAGCAAAGTGTGATGCTCACTAAAACAAGGGTGAATGCAGAGACCCACGTCACACTCAACGCACTCATACCGGGTGTCTTTTCTCAGAGTGGTGGGTCTCACACGGGAATTACTGCACACATGACACCTACACTGGGGCCTAGGTCTATTTGGCTGGGGAGGTATAGGAGTTGGGAAATGGTGGGTGGATAATCTCAGGGGACTTTGGGCGATAGTGGCAGTGCGTGTGCGGTGTTGGGGCCTCTCGACCGCATGCTGTGGAAAAATCTCACGTGTAAGCTCCTCACAAACCCTTCAAAGGTTTCCTGCACTCCTGTTGTCATGGCATGTAGGTGGTGGCAATTTAGGACAGTTATATCTTGCAGGTGAAAGAAGAGCTTCTTGTACCACTTCATCGTGGTCCTGGCACACTCGACGGTGGATATCATGGAGTCTAACTGGTCCACCAGGCGCATGTTGATGTAATCAAGGACACACTCAGGTTTCAAGATGTGGCGCCTCCTCTCGCTGCGGTAATCCACGGACTCAGTACGGTGCATCAAGGGGCGGTGAACCGTGGACAAAAGGCTGACTTCTCTGTTGTGGTTCCACACTGTTGCTAGTATATTGTTAGCCTGGAAGAAGAATATCTCATTTCTTTCTAGTTTCCTCCCCATCTTGACCATGTGACGCCGATTCACCTTGACGGTACCACAGATTCCCGTGTCATGTGTAGATAACGAGTGAGAAGAGGGCTAGTGTACCAGTTGTCCAGGTAAAGGACGTGACCACGATGAAGGTAGTCTTCAATCATTGTCTTTACCACTGCTCCAGGCTGTCCAATACTCCGATCTTCTATTATGTCTGTCTGTGCACCGGTGTACGAGACTATGTCTTGCACATAACCAGTCCTACAGTCACACATAGCAAAGATCTTGAACGCAAAATGGTGCCTTTTGCTGGGTATGTACTGCCAAAAGGAAATACTGCCTCTCCACAACACGAGACTCTCGTCTATGACAAGGTCTCTGTAGGGATAAAATGAGGAACGGAATGTTTGACGTAGGTGATCAAAAACCAACCTAATTCGCCTCATCTTATCAGTGTCATTTGCATTGGCAGGATCATCAGCATCGTAAAAGTGGAGTCAGCTTAGAATTTGCTGAAATCGATTACGGCTCAAGATTTGGCCAAATATTGGTGTGAACATGATAGGGTCCCTTGTCCAGTATGCAGGAATTCTGTTTTTACGTAAAATACCCATCAAAAGTACCAGGGCAAAAAATAAAAACATTTCTGCAGGGGAGACAGGGAGGCGGTGGCTCAACTGGTAGAGAGGTGGCGTGCGGTCCTAACGGGCCCAGGTTCAAATCCCGGCTGGGGCAGGGAACAGTTTAAGGATTTCAATTTCATTAAATCAGGCTTTACTGATCTACCAGGAGACCCGCCGACATGTCGTAAAAATACCCCCGCTAATACCAATGCACCAGTCCTGTATGAGACAGCCCTAGCATGTATTCAATATGGACGGTGGGTGTTAGCGCCGAAGTGGTGACATGTAGAGGTGTATGGTATGTAGGAGGACTGCTGGGCCTTGATAGCAGGCTGTGAAGCCTATGCCCAGAGTCGGACACAAAAAAAAACAAAAAAAAAACATAAATGATGGAATGCCTGCTCCTTGTGCCCAGTCTTTCACTCTCACGGTGCTGGCTGCTAGCGAAACGGATTGTTAGGTCCACTATTTGCTCCACAAAACTCTCACTGAAAAACAGATGGAAAAAATCCAGCCTGGTGGAATTACGGTGAATTCCTGGAACCGTGCAGCCAGCGCGCCCGTGCTCAGTGAAGGGGTGGATTAGGGGAGAAAAATCACTGCCATCCTCCCAGTTCCAAGTCACATAACCCTCGCCCCCATCGTTGCCTTCGTCAGGGTGGGGAGGAGATGCTGGTGGGGGAGGTTGGGAAAAGGAGTGCGGAGGGCTTTCCGACTCGCACTCATCTTCCCTTGGCCTTTACCTTTACCCTTTCCCTTACCCTTATGGCCTTGGGGAACATCAGGGGGCTGTGGGGAGGAAGTCTGGGAATATTTGGGAGCATAAGACGTGCTGGGGAGTGGCTCCTCCTCACCTCTCCCCTCCATCACCACACCATGTGATTCATCACGCACCCTCACTGCCCCACGTGATAAGCCCAGCCACCTCACACGACCACGGGAGAGCGATGACTCACTCCCACCACTCTCACTTTCTATACTCGCCCCTGCACTTTCTATTTCACTCCTCACTCCCTCCACGCCACTCCGCCATCCTCAAACAAAACACTAGGCCCATACCTGCTTGTACGACGTGGTGTGCACTCGGGGCCGCGATGAGTGATTACCTTGCGGCCATACCACGTGGCAGCACGTCCCACGGCTCCGTCATCATCCTCGTCCTCAAATTCGGGCTCCACATCACGTAGGGGCTGCTGAGAGGTGGTTGCACGATGTCTTTGTGCAGGTTGGCCCTCTCTAGCAGCACGATAGGTCATGTAGCGCCGCTTCCTAGGGGACGGGACCTCCTCATCACTGCTGATGGTTTCCTTCTCCTCTGGTTGGACATAAGCTTTGTCCACGACCTCGTCATCGAGTGGCAAATCACTGTCACCTGTGAAGGCGTCCAGGGCGGCTTGGATTTCCTCCTCCGAGAGACCTCTATGCACCATGTCTGAGCAGGACCACTACTAACAGGTGAGTGACCAAGCTGAGGGTGAGTGCGGGTCGTGCGGGGTCGCCAAGTGTCCCCGCCTGGTGGCAGGTAGGGGAAGGTCGAGCGACCCTATGTACCAAAAATCAAGCACGAAATTTGAAAATTATGCAAATTATGAACCTTGCAATTGCGCGATGTACCAGTACTTCATCGGGACTGGCAGTTACATAATGTTGCAAGGTACCTATACATCGATGGGAAGGGGGAGGTTAAATGACTGCAAAAACACATAATTGTGATTTATGTTCAGGAGAAACATGAGCATCGATATGACAAACTATCAGGAGAAATAGTCGTAGTGGAATATTTAGTTTCCTACAATTTGCTCACCAGGTATACCATCATCATCATTATCATCTTTGGCAGTTACTTTTTCAGAGAATAGCATATCCTGGATTACCATTACAGCCGATGGATGTGCCATGAAATCGCCAAGCTTTGTATCATTTCTAAGCTTTTGTGAAGCATTTGTGACATTTAATAGGTTAACATAACACAAACCATCCTGTCGCACCGAACACAAGGTTGACCCGCAAGTCTAAAAACATTCACACAGCATGTCTCAAGTAAAGTCAAGGCATCCACTCCTTTCACGCTTGCAGCATGAATGGAGACTTGTGAATTTGTGCAGGAACAAAATTATATGCTGTTTTATATATGCTCTCTTCATCACTGCATATTGTATATTCATCAAGACTCTTTGGGGCGGTTAACTACGACATGAATGAGTCAACCATTGCGTCACTGCCAGAATAGGCCACACGTGGTACCGCAACAACATTCTCTGCGTTATTCTCTACTAGTAGCTACGAAGAATGAGTTACTTGTGAATGGACAGGGAGGTGGCATTCCATACTTGGTATGTACATAAAAAACATTTACTGTAATACAACCATTAGCAGGTATCAAGTCAATAAAATGGTGAGACATGGTGTAAGTCATGGTGTAATGGGTGCAAATGATGAGGTGAAAGAGAGAGAGAAAGAGATTGTCCAGGTGCTTGAGGATGCAAAACTGGATGCATGTGGATTAAATGAAACTAAATTGAGAGGTGAGAGTGCGAGAGAATGGGAGTATGGATGGGGTATATGCGCAGGAGAGGGTGAGAATGAGCAGGCAAAACAGGGCAAAAGAAGGGGTGTGTATTGTTGTGTGCAAGAGATGGATGGAGAATATAAGAGAGTATGGATCAGTTTGCTTAAGGGTTGTGTGGGTAAGATTGAAAGTTGGTCTACAAATGTGGGTGATTGTGTGTGTGTATGCACCAACACAAGATCGTGCATGCAGTGTGAATGAAGAGTTCTGGACAAATCTGGAAGCATGCATGGAAAAGTTTGAAAGGAATGAGACAGTATTTTTTATTGGAGATATTGGTGGTAAATTAGGGAATGTGAAGATGGATGGAGTAGTTGGTGAGTTGGTGTGCCTGCAGAGGTGGATGAGAAGGGTGGTGCTCTAGTGGACATTTGTCCCAGGAGGGGGTTGGTGATGGCCAATACCCTCTTCAAACACAAAATGATCTACAGGTATACATGGTAAGTGATGAGAAGAGTGCATGATGAACTGAATGAATGGATGGCAATGATTGATAAGTGTGTGTGGATGATAGGATGAGAAGGGTGTAAAGGATGCAAGAGGATATGGAGGTTAGGGGAGTGGCCTTTCTGACCACCACTTGGTGTTGGTTAGAATCAAGGTTCAAATGAAATAGAGGAATAGAAGGAGGGAAGAACAGTAGGGAGTACTTCATACAAGGAAAGTGGAAAGGTTACAAGAGGATGGTAAAAAGAAAGAATATAAAAGAGAAGTAGAGGAGCGATTGGATAAATATGAGTTGGAGCAGATGGGGGACGTGGAAGGGGTGTGCAAGATATTTACAGAAGAAATCTGTGAAGCATGTGAGATGGTGTGTGGGATGAAGAGGAGACGAAAACTGGTGCAAGCAACAGCATGGTGGAATGAAGAAGTGAGATTGGCTGTGGCACAAATAAAGAAAGCATATAGTGAGTGGATGAGAAACAGGAGTGTGTAATAAGTTGAGAGATGGAAGAGATAGTTATATGCAGGGAGGAAGAACGAGGTGAAAATATTAGGAAGAGAGAGTAAGAAGAGAGTGGATGAGGGATATGGAAGAATTTGAGTGTAAAGTGGAGGGCATGGAAGACAATATTTTGGAAAGATGTATAGAGAGTTAGACAGGGTGTCAATAAAGTTAGTCGGGGAGTGAAAGATAAAAATGGTAGATTACTGGTGGAGAAGGGAGAAAAAAGTGAGCAGATGGAGGGAACATTTCAAGGATTTACTGAACATAGGGAATGAAAGTAATGTGATTATAAGTGGCTGAAAAATGGCCGGGAGATGGAGGGATGTGAGATGAGAGGAAGAAATCGGTAGGATGGAAGTTGTGGAAGCAATGAAGAAAGTCAATGGGAAAGCCCTAGGAATTGATGGAGTGTATGGTGAGATGTTGAAACATGGAGGAAAGATAGTAGTAGAATGGCTGTGGAAGATGCGCAGATTGGCCTGGGAGGAACGTTGAGTCCCGGAGGATTGGAAGTCAGGTAAAATTATTCCCCTGTTCAAAGAAAAAGGGAAAAAAGAAGAGTGTGGAAATCATAGGGGCATTTGTCTTCTCTCGTGTTCCTGAACTTGATTCTTCTGAATTCTCTACTCTGGCTTCGGCTTTCTTGTCATTCTCTAACTAAGTATATCTGTGCTGTTTACTTATCTTCTAATTCTACTGACTTCGAAAAATTCTTTGACTATCTTACTTCTACGATGGAACACATTCTATCCATTTCTCCTTTCTCTGAAATCTCCATTTTAGGAGATTTCAATGTTCACCACCACCTTTGGCTCTCCTCTCCTTTCACTGATCCACCTGCTGAACAAGCCTACATCTTTTATATTCCAAATAACCTAGAGCAGCTTGTACAGCACCTTACCCGTATCCTTGACCTCCTTGGAGAGAGCTCCAACATACTTGACCTCTTCCTTACAACTAATCCTTCTGCTTATACTGTTAATCTTTCCTGTCGTTGGGCTCCTCCGATCACAACCTAATTATCTTAACCTGTCCTATAGCTCTGGTCTGGCCTGTGGACCCCCCAAAGAAGTGTCGACTATGGCACCTTAGAGCTGTGGATTGGGAGGCCCTCAGGCAGTACTTCTTTGATTTTCCCTTGAATGATTATTGTTTCCTCGGCCGGGAGCCATCTCAATGTGCATTGTGCATTATGGAGGTTATTCTCTCGGGCATGGAAGCATGCATTCTCTTCTCATATCCTTTGACTAAAGCAAGAAAGCCTTGGTTTAATCACGCTTGTTCTAATGCTGTCCGTAACAAGAGGAGGACCTATAAAAGGTACCAGAACCAACCTACCCCTGAATCACATCTTGTTTATGTTTCTCCCCGGAATCCTGCTAAGCCAGTTCTTTGCTGTGCTAAAAATAATTTCATCCGTACTCAATGCTCTCAACTCTCCAACTCGAATTCTTCCCGTTCCTTCTGGCACCTTGCCAAAAACCTTTCTAACAACTTTACTAATCATCTTTCCCTCCTCTTTTCTATTCTGATGGCTCTGTAGCTATTTCTTCTACTGATAAAGCAAATCTTTTTGCTCAGACTTTCTCCTTCTTTTCCTCCTTAGATGATTCTGATGCTGTTCCTCCATCACTTCCCCCCTCTGACTTCCTCATGGCTGACATTAAAATTTCCTCTGCTGATGTATTTTCTGCTATAGCTGGCCTTAATAATAACAAGGCATATGGGCCTGATGGAGTCCCTCCTGTCGTCCTCAAGAACTGTGCTTCTGTGCTTACACTCAGCCTAGGTAAACTCTTTCGCTGCAGTCTTTCAACTTGTACCTTTCCCTCTTGCTGGAAGTTTGCTCTCATTCAGCCAGTCCCAGAGAAGGGTGACCATTCCCAACCCTCTAACTATCGTCCAATTGCATTAATATCCAGTGTCTCAAAAGTTTTTGAGTCAATTCTTAACAGAAAAATTTTAAAGCATCTTTCCTATCACAACATTCTTTCTGATCATCAGAATGGGTTCCATCAGGGATGCTTCACTGGCGATCTTCTCACCTACTTTCAGACTCCTGGTCATCCTCCTTTCGGGACTTTGGCGAAAGCTTTGCCATCGCACTTGACATCACAAAGGCTTTCGATCGAGTCTGGCATAAATCTTTGATTTCCAAACTGCCCTCTTACGGTTTCTATTCTTCTATCTGTGCCTTCATCTATAGCATCCTTTCTGGTCGTTCCATAATCGCTGTTGTAGACGACCATCTCTCTTCTCCTAGATCTATCAACAGTTGTGTTCCTCAGGGCTCTGTTCTATCACCGACTCTCTTTTCTTCATCAGTGACCTTCTCAGCTGTACATCTAACCCTATCCACTCGTACACTGATGATTCTACCCTTCACCTTTCCATTCAGTTCCCGCAACGTCCATCTCAGCAGTTGTTTCAACAGACAAGGGATGAGGCTATGGCAAACCTAATGTCTGACTTGGCTCGTATCTCTGACTGGGTTAAAAATAATCTTGTTTTTAATGCATCAAAAACTCAGTTTTTACACTTATCAACCCGACACAATCTTCCACAGGAGTACCCACTAATGTTTAATAATATCTAGCTCAATCCTGCATCATCCTTGAACATGCTTGGGGTTTCATTCACTCGGGAGTTTTGTTGGGAAGATCATATTGCATCTCTTGTATAATCTGCTTCCAAGAGATTGGGTGTGCTAAGCCGTCTCCGTACCTTCTTTACCCCTGCACAGTTGTGGACTTTATACAAGGGTTTTATTCGCGCCTGTTTAAAGTACAACTCTCATGTGCGGGGAGGCTCCCCATATTCAGCTCTTCTCAGTAGGGTGGGATCAAGGGCCTTTCTTCTCATCAACGCTTCCTCTCTTACTGGCTCCCTCCAATCTCTGTCTCTTTGCTGCACTGTTGCATCTTTATCTCTTTTCTATCGCTGCTTCAATGGTCACTGCTCCCCTGAACTGTCTGCTTGCATCCCTCCACCTCCACGTCGGGCATGTAGCACCCGTCTAGCAAGAAACTCTCATCCCTTTTCTGTCCAACTCTCTAATGCAAGAGTTAACCGTTACTCCCAGTCCTTCATTTATGCAACAGGTCAGCCCTGGAACTGTCTCCCTCTGTCTGTATTACCTACTTCCTATGATCTCCAGTCTTTCAAACGCAGTGTATCCAGGCATCTCAAAATGAACGGATATTGAATTTGGCTCTCTTTTGTATTGTTTTTGTTTCTTTTCTTGGAAAGAAAGGTTTGCGGGCCCCTGGCCTTTGGTTCCTTCTCTCTTGCATTAAAAAAAAAAAAAAATGAAGCAAGAGAGAGACAGCTGTTTGATTTGAGACGATAGTTGGTGACTTAACCGATGAAGCACGATCAAGTTTAACGTAACATTTACTGTTTTTCAAACAAGTAAGACTGTCATGAGAGTGCTCAACCCCTATGGAATCATACGCATGTTAATCGCCGGACAAAGGTGAGTCACCACTTTCTGTGAATAGAAACTTTTTAATCCTTCGTTAGTCGAGTGGGGTGTTTTGGTACCCCAGTTATTTTTTTTTTTAATAGGTCATATTTCCTAACCGGTAATTCGAATATTTCTCACCGTTCCAGTACTCTTCTGATTCAGTGAGGGGAGGGAGCATGTGGATTGGTTTAGTCCTGCCTCTGCTGTAGTGAGAGAGAGGGGCACTTTCCCCCCTCTCCCTAGGGTGTCCAGTCACCCCATCAAACTAACCATTTAGATCATATTTCGGTATAGGTTGTTTTTTCTATCATAATTTTGCATATTGTTTATCATTATATTGATCTTAAAACCCACAAAATATATTTTCCTGTGTGTGTTTACCTGACAAATGAGATATAAGACCATTTGTTATTTTTTTTACTGATCAGCTGATCAGGTCAGGTGTGGGGAAGAGAATGTGTCCATTATTATGTGGCCAGGGTAAACCAGCTTTGCTGTCAGGCCCTGCTGTGGATGTCACTGACTGCATCCACGCAGTTGACCCTCGTGTGGTGTGGGGCATTGAGGATCTGTCCCTTCTCCCCTTGGGGCTAAGATACGAATAAATGTGTGTGTGTGGATGAGTAAATTGGGAGTGTGTCTTCCTGTCTCGGCTACCCCCCTTTCTTTGGGGGAAACAACCTAGGTATATAGATAGATAGGTAGATTTTTCCGTAATGTTGCTAACAAACAAACAAACAAAAACTCTACCAAAGACAATACCTCGCATCAAGGTAAGGAAAAAGAAAATGACCAAACATCGCTGAACACAAAACGGATTAGCCTCATGAACACTGATGGAACATTTCAAAGACCAAAAGGAAGTCTTTTGAACTGATAGTGTCCAGAAGGGATACTGAATGCAGTTGTAGGATGGGATGACTTCCATTTCTAGTTTCCAGTAACCACTAAGAAAATCACGAGAAGTAAAAACAGAGTTATTCTCGCTGAGTGATTCCAGTAAATGTCATAATCTGTAATGGGAATTGATTAGGTACGGTGACCGAATATACTTTACAGTAGTGAAATGCAGGTTTAAACTCACCTGCATTCTTTGGGACAAGAAAGAGTGGACTATTCTATGGACTGTTGAATTGCTCATTGACATCTTGTTCAATCATGTCCCGAACAAGGTTATCGGCTCCTGCACATTAGCTGTTAGGTAGTCTGTATGCCAGCATATATACTGGCTGCTGAGTACCTGGAAACAATTCGGTGGTATCTTCCCCAGGGAGGAAAACACCTTTAACCCGTCACGTCCCGACCGATTTCGCACCTCCGATCCCCTCCAATCCCGAGGTATTTTGGATTTTTTTTTTTTTTGGCTCAAAACTCCACTTTTGTTGAGAAACAAAGGAAAATCACCAAGAAAGAGCTTACCGAGGTCCATAACTGGTCGGAACAGGTGAGGTCCCCCGTGCCAGGTATCGTATTCTGTCACTGACGTGTGAGGCTCTCACGTTTTCTATGGTAGGTAATTTTGGGAGAAACAAGAAAGTACACCTCTACATTTATTGATTTTCAACTAATAAACAATCACAATAACAATATAATGGTTTTCAATGATATATATAAGAAAAATATGCATTGTTCCATCGCGCGAGCATAGCAAGTTTGGTCATATCGGTCACACGCTAGTTGCTAAGTTTCTTGTTTCAGTAAACATATCATTTTTTCTACTTGTATAATACTGTTTCAATGCCATTTTACCTTTTTTTACTGTATGTAAATATTTTCAGCTGTTCTTATTCGTTACAATGACATTTAGCATAACGATAACACACATCTGCTTACTCAGCGCACTCGCTATGACTCTTATCTCAACATACCATATTATTTTTTCACATTCATATTATTGTTTTTTTTTTTATACATTGAACTTTTCCTCAATCAATGTAAATGTTTTCAATTATTTACATTCATAACGAGGGTATTTAGCGAAATGCTAGCGCATATTCACGTAGCTAGGACACTTGCTACCACTCGTGTTTCAACTTCTACTTTATTTTTTCACTCCCAATATACTTCCCCACTTACATTACACCCGTTTCCACCTTATACAACTATTTACATATTGACGGGCCTTATTTATTCCACTGAGCGTCAGAATATCGCATCAAAGTACCCTCGCTTGGAATATTTCAACTTAGATAATATTTATACACTTACATAATAATTTTTCACTTACATTACACCCGTTTCCACTTTACACTACTATTTACATATTTATGGGCTTTATTTATTCCACTGAGCATCAGAATATCGCATCAAAATACCCTCGCTCGGAATGTTTCGACTTAGATAATATTTATACACTTGCATACTAGTTTTCCACTTACATCACACCCGTTTCCACTTTATACTACTATTTACATATTTACGGGCCTTATTTATTCCACTGAGCGTCAGAATATCGCATCAAAATACCCTCGCTAGGTATGTTTCAACTTAGATATTATTTATACACTTACATAATTTTCCACTTATAGTACACCCGTTTCCACTTCCATACTACTATTTACAGATCTACGGGCCTTATAATTACACTGAGCGTCTGTTTGTCGCATTTCTTCATGAGTATGAGCATCATATCGCATTCACACCATATCAGAATTGCAGCAAAGTGTGATGCTCACTAAAACAAGGGTGAATGCAGACCCCCACGTCACACTCAACGCACTCATACCGGGTGTCTTTTCTCAGAGTGGTGGGTCTCACACGGGAATTACTGCACACATGACACCTACACTGGGGCCTAGGTCTATTTGGCTGGGGAGGTATAGGAGTTGGGAAATGGTGGGTGGATAATCTCAGGGGACTTTGGGCGATAGTGGCAGTGCGTGTGCGGTGTTGGGGCCTCTCGACCGCATGCTGTGGAAAAATCTCACGTGTAAGCTCCTCACAAACCCTTCAAAGGTTTCCTGCACTCCTGTTGTCATGGCATGTAGGTGGTGGCAATTTAGGACAGTTATATCTTGCAGGTGAAAGAAGAGCTTCTTGTACCACTTCATCGTGGTCCTGGCACACTCGACGGTGGATATCATGGAGTCTGACTGGTCCACCAGGCGCATGTTGATGTAATCAAGGACACACTCAGGTTTGAAGATGTGGCGCCTCCTCTCGCTGTGGTAATCCACGAACTCAGTACGGTGCATCAAGGGGCGGTGAACCGTGGACAAAAGGCTGACTTCTCTGTTGTGGTTCCACACTGTTGCTAGTATATTGTTAGCCTGGAAGAAGAATACCTCATTTCTTTCTAGTTTCCTCCCCATCTTGACCATGCGACGCCGATTCACCTTGACGGTACCACAGATTCCCGTGTCATGTGTAGATAACGAGTGAGAAGAGGGCTAGTGTACCAGTTGTCCAGGTAAAGGACGTGACCACGATGAAGGTAGTCTTCAATCATTGTCTTTACCACTGCTCCAGGCTGTCCAATACTCCGATCTTCTATTATGTCTGTCTGTGCACCGGTGTACGAGACTATGTCTTGCACATAACCAGTCCTACAGTCACACATAGCAAAGATCTTGAACGCAAAATGGTGCCTTTTGCTGGGTATGTACTGCCAAAAGGAAATACTGCCTCTCCACAACACGAGACTCTCGTCTATGACAAGGTCTCTGTAGGGATAAAATGAGGAACGGAATGTTTGACGTAGGTGATCAAAAACCAACCTAATTCGCCTCATCTTATCAGTGTCATTTGCATTGGCAGGATCATCAGCATCGTAAAAGTGGAGTCAGCTTAGAATTTGCTGAAATCGATTACGGCTCAAGATTTGGCCAAATATTGGTGTGAACATGATAGGGTCCCTTGTCCAGTATGCAGGAATTCTGTTTTTACATAAAATACCCATGAAAAGTACCAGGGCAAAAAATAAAAACATTTCTGCAGGGGAGACAGGGAGGCAGTGGCTCAACCAGTAGAGAGGTGGCGTGCGGTCCTAACGGGCCCAGGTTCAAATCCCGGCTGGGGCAGGGAACAGTTTAAGGATTTCAATTTCATTAAATCAGGCTTTACTGATCTACCAGGAGACCCGCCGACATGTCGTAAAAATACCCCCGCTAATACCAATGCACCAGTCCTGTATGAGACAGCCCTAGCATGTATTCAATATGGACGGTGGGTGTTAGCGCCGAAGTGGTGACATGTAGAGGTGTATGGTATGTAGGAAGACTGCTGGGCCTTGATAGCAGGCTGTGAAGCCTATGCCCAGAGTCGGACACAAAAAAAAAAAAAAAAAAAAACATAAATGATGGAATGCCTGCTCCTTGTGCCCAGTCTTTCACTCTCACGGTGCTGGCTGCTAGTGAAACGGTTTGTTTGGTCCACTATTTGCTCCACAAAACCCTCACTGAAAAACAGATGGAAAAAATCCAGCCTGGTGGAATTACGGTGAATTCCTGGAACCGTGCAGCCAGCGCGCCCGTGCTCAGTGAAGGGGTGGATTAGGGGAGAAAAATCACTGCCATCCTCCCAGTTCCAAGTCACATAACCCTCGCCCCCATCGTTGCCTTCGTCAGGGTGGGGAGGAGATGCTGGTGGGGGAGGTTGGGGAAAAGGAGTGCGGAGGGCTTCCCCACTCGCACTCGTCTTCCCTCGGCCTTTACCTTTACCCTTTCCCTTACCCTTATGGCCTTGGGGAACATCAGGGGGCTGTGGGGAGGAAGTCTGGGAATATTTGGGAGCATAAGACGTGCTGGGGAGTGGCTCCTCCTCACCTCTCCCCTCCATCACCACACCATGTGATTCATCACGCACCCTCACTGCCCCACGTGATAAGCCCAGCCACCTCACACGACTACGGGAGAGCGATGACTCACTCCCACCACTCTCACTTTCTATACTCGCCCCTGCACTTTCTATTTCACTCCTCACTCCCTCCACGCCACTCCGCCATCCTCAAACAAAACACTAGGTCCATACCTGCTTGTACGACGTGGTGAGCGCTCGGGGCCGCGATGAGTGATTACCTTGCGGGCATACGACGTGGCAGCACGTCCCACGGCTCCGTCCTCATCCTCGTCCTCAAATTCGGGCTCCACATCACGTAGGGGCTGCTGAGAGGTGGTTGCACAATGTCTTTGTGCAGGTTGGCCCTCTCTAGCAGCACGATAGGTCATGTAGCGCCGCTTCCTGGGGGACGGGACCTCCTCATCACTGCTGGTGGTTTCCTTCTCCTCTGGTTGGATATAAGCTTTGTCCACGACCTCGTCATCGAGTGGCAAATCACTGTCACCTGTGAAGGCGTCCAGGGCGGCTTGGATTTCCTCCTCCGAGAGACCTCTATGCACCATGTCTGAGCAGGACCACTACTAACAGGTGAGTGACCAAGCTGAGGGTGAGTGCGGGTCGTGCGGGGTCGCCAAGTGTCCCCGCCTGGTGGCAGGTAGGGGAAGGTCGAGCGACCCTATGTACCAAAAATCAAGCACGAAATTTGAAAATTATGCAAATTATGAACCTTGCAATTGCGCGATGTACCAGTACTTCATCGGGACTGGCAGTTACATAATGTTGCAAGGTACCTATACATCGATGGGAAGGGGGAGGTTAAATGACTGCAAAAAACACATAATTGTGATTTATGTTCAGGAGAAACATGAGCATCGATATGAGAAACTGTCAGGAGAAATAGTCGTAGTGGAATATTTAGTTTCCTACAATTTGCTCACCAGGTATACCATCATCATCATTATCATCTTTGGCAGTTACTTTTTCAGAGAATAGCATATCCTGGCTTACCATTACAGCCGATGGATGTGCCATGAAATCGCCAAGCTTTGTATCATTTCTAAGCTTTTGTGAAGCATTTGTGACATTTAATAGGTTAACATAACACAAACCATCCTGTCGCACCGAACACAAGGTTGACCCGCAAGTCTAAAAACATTCACACAGCATGTCTCAAGTAAAGTCAAGGCATCCACTCCTTTCACGCTTGCAGCATGAATGGAGACTTGTGAATTTGTGCAGGAACAAAATTATATGCTGTTTTATATATGCTCTCTTCATCACTGCATATTGTATATTCATCAAGACTCTTTGGGGCGGTTAACTACGACATGAATGAGTCAACCATTGCGTCACTGCCAGAATAGGCCACACGTGGTACCGCAACAACATTCTCTGCGTTATTCTCTACTAGTAGCTACGAAGAATGAGTTACTTGTGAATGGACAGGGAGGTGGCATTCCATACTTGGTATGTACATAAAAAACATTTACTGTAATACAACCATTAGCAGGTATCAAGTCAATAAAATGGTGAGACATGGTGTAAGTCATGGTGTAATGGGTGCAAATGATGAGGTGAAAGAGAGAGAGAAAGAGATTGTCCAGGTGCTTGAGGATGCAAAACTGGATGCATGTGGATTAAATGAAACTAAATTGAGAGGTGAGAGTGCGAGAGAATGGGAGTATGGATGGGGTATATGCGCAGGAGAGGGTGAGAATGAGCAGGCAAAACAGGGCAAAAGAAGGGGTGTGTATTGTTGTGTGCAAGAGATGGATGGAGAATATAAGAGAGTATGGATCAGTTTGCTTAAGGGTTGTGTGGGTAAGATTGAAAGTTGGTCTACAAATGTGGGTGATTGTGTGTGTGTATGCACCAACACAAGATCGTGCATGCAGTGTGAATGAAGAGTTCTGGACAAATCTGGAAGCATGCATGGAAAAGTTTGAAAGGAATGAGACAGTATTTTTTATTGGAGATATTGGTGGTAAATTAGGGAATGTGAAGATGGATGGAGTAGTTGGTGAGTTGGTGTGCCTGCAGAGGTGGATGAGAAGGGTGGTGCTCTAGTGGACATTTGTCCCAGGAGGGGGTTGGTGATGGCCAATACCCTCTTCAAACACAAAATGATCTACAGGTATACATGGTAAGTGATGAGAAGAGTGCATGATGAACTGAATGAATGGATGGCAATGATTGATAAGTGTGTGTGGATGATAGGATGAGAAGGGTGTAAAGGATGCAAGAGGATATGGAGGTTAGGGGAGTGGCCTTTCTGACCACCACTTGGTGTTGGTTAGAATCAAGGTTCAAATGAAATACTCGTAGAGGAATAGAAGGAGGGAAGAACAGTAGGGAGTACTTCATACAAGGAAAGTGGAAAGGTTACAAGAGGATGGTAAAAAGAAAGAATATAAAAGAGAAGTAGAGGAGCGATTGGATAAATGTGAGTTGGAGCAGATGGGGGACGTGGAAGGGGTGTGCAAGATATTTACAGAAGACATCTGTGAAGCATGTGAGATGGTGTGTGGGATGAAGAGGAGACGAAAACTGGTGCAAGCAACAGCATGGTGGAATGAAGAAGTGAGATTGGCTGTGGCACAAATAAAGAAAGCGTATAGTGAGTGGATGAGAAACAGGAGTGTGTAATAAGTTGAGAGATGGAAGAGATAGTTATATGCAGGGAGGAAGAACGAGGTGAAAATATTAGGAAGAGAGAGTAAGAAGAGAGTGGATGAGGGATATGGAAGAATTTGAGTGTAAAGTGGAGGGCATGGAAGACAATATTTTGGAAAGATGTATAGAGAGTTAGACAGGGTGTCAATAAAGTTAGTCGGGGAGTGAAAGATAAAAATGGTAGATTACTGGTGGAGAAGGGAGAAAAAGTGAGCAGATGGAGGGAACATTTCAAGGATTTACTGAACATAGGGAATGAAAGTAATGTGAGTATAAGTGGCTGAAAAATGGCCGGGAGATGGAGGGATGTGAGATGAGAGGAAGAAATCGGTAGGATGGAAGTTGTGGAAGCAATGAAGAAAGTCAATGGGAAAGCCCTAGGAATTGATGGAGTGTATGGTGAGATGTTGAAACATGGAGGAAAGATAGTAGTAGAATGGCTGTGGAAGATGCGCAGATTGGCCTGGGAGGAACGTTGAGTCCCGGAGGATTGGAAGTCAGGTAAAATTATTCCCCTGTTCAAAGAAAAAGGGAAAAAAGAAGAGTGTGGAAATCATAGGGGCATTTGTCTTCTCTCGTGTTCCTGAACTTGATTCTTCTGAATTCTCTACTCTGGCTTCGGCTTTCTTGTCATTCTCTAACTAAGTATATCTGTGCTGTTTACTTATCTTCTAATTCTACTGACTTCGAAAAATTCTTTGACTATCTTACTTCTACGATGGAACACATTCTATCCATTTCTCCTTTCTCTGAAATCTCCATTTTAGGAGATTTCAATGTTCACCACCACCTTTGGCTCTCCTCTCCTTTCACTGATCCACCTGCTGAACAAGCCTACATCTTTTATATTCCAAATAACCTAGAGCAGCTTGTACAGCACCTTACCCGTATCCTTGACCTCTTTGGAGAGAGCTCCAACATACTTGACCTCTTCCTTACAACTAATCCTTCTGCTTATACTGTTAATCTTTCCTGTCGTTGGGCTCCTCCGATCACAACCTAATTATCTAAACCTGTCCTATAGCTCTGGTCTGGCCTGTGGACCCCCCAAAGAAGTGTCGACTATGGCACCTTAGAGCTGTGGATTAGGAGGCCCTCAGGCAGTACTTCTTTGATTTTCCCTTGAATGATTATTGTTTCCTGGGCCGGGAGCCATCTCAATGTGCATTGTGCATTATGGAGGTTATTCTCTCGGGCATGGAAGCATGCATTCTCTTCTCATATCCTTTGACTAAAGCAAGAAAGCCTTGGTTTAATCACGCTTGTTCTAATGCTGTCCGTAACAAGAGGAGGACCTATAAAAGGTACCAGAACCAACCTACCCCTGAATCACATCTTGCTTATGTTTCTCCCCGGAATCCTGCTAAGCCAGTTCTTTGCTGTGCTAAAAATAATTTCATCCGTACTCAATGCTCTCAACTCTCCAACTCGAATTCTTCCCGTTCCTTCTGGCACCTTGCCAAAAACCTTTCTAACAACTTTACTAATCATCTTTCCCTCCTCTTTTCTATTCTGATGGCTCTGTAGCTATTTCTTCTACTGATAAAGCAAATCTTTTTGCTCAGACTTTCTCCTTCTTTTCCTCCTTAGATGATTCTGATGCTGTTCCTCCATCACTTCCCCCCTCTGACTTCCTCATGGCTGACATTAAAATTTCCTCTGCTGATGTATTTTCTGCTATAGCTGGCCTTAATAATAACAAGGCATATGGGCCTGATGGAGTCCCTCCTGTCGTCCTCAAGAACTGTGCTTCTGTGCTTACACTCAGCCTAGGTAAACTCTTTCGCTTCAGTCTTCCAACTTGTACCTTTCCCTCTTGCTGGAAGTTTGCTCTCATTCAGCCAGTCCCAGAGAAGGGTGACCATTCCCAACCCTCTAACTATCGTCCAATTGCATTAATATCCAGTGTCTCAAAAGTTTTTGAGTCAATTCTTAACAGAAAAATTTTAAAGCATCTTTCCTATCACAACATTCTTTCTGATCATCAGAATGGGTTCCATCAGGGATGCTTCACTGGCGATCTTCTCACCTACTTTCAGACTCCTGGTCATCCTCCTTTCGGGACTTTGGCGAAAGCTTTGCCATCGCACTTGACATCACAAAGGCTTTCGATCGAGTCTGGCATAAATCTTTGATTTCCAAACTGCCCTCTTACGGTTTCTATTCTTCTATCTGTGCCTTCATCTATAGCATCCTTTCTGGTCGTTCCATAATCGCTGTTGTAGACGACCATCTCTCTTCTCCTAGATCTATCAACAGTTGTGTTCCTCAGGGCTCTGTTCTATCACCGACTCTCTTTTCTTCATCAATGACCTTCTCAGCTGTACATCTAACCCTATCCACTCGTACACTGATGATTCTACCCTTCACCTTTCCATTCAGTTCCCGCAACGTCCATCTCAGCAGTTGTTTCAACAGACAAGGGATGAGGCTATGGCAAACCTAATGTCTGACTTGGCTCGTATCTCTGACTGGGTTAAAAATAATCTTGTTTTTAATGCATCAAAAACTCAGTTTTTACACTTATCAACCCGACACAATCTTCCACAGGAGTACCCACTAATGTTTAATAATATCTAGCTCAATCCTGCATCATCCTTGAACATGCTTGGGGTTTCATTCACTCGGGAGTTTTGTTGGGAAGATCATATTGCATCTCTTGTATAATCTGCTTCCAAGAGATTGGGTGTGCTAAGCCGTCTCCGTACCTTCTTTACCCCTGCACAGTTGTGGACTTTATACAAGGGTTTTATTCGCGCCTGTTTAAAGTACAACTCTCATGTGCGGGGAGGCTCCCCACATTCAGCTCTTCTCAGTAGGGTGGGATCAAGGGCCTTTCTTCTCATCAACTCTTCCTCTCTTACTGGCTCCCTCCAATCTCTGTCTCTTTGCTGCACTGTTGCATCTTTATCTCTTTTCTATCGCTGCTTCAATGGTCACTGCTCCCCTGAACTGTCTGCTTGCATCCCTCCACCTCCACGTCGGGCACGTAGCACCCGTCTAGCAAGAAACTCTCATCCCTTTTCTGTCCAACTCTCTAATGCAAGAGTTAACCGTTACTCCCAGTCCTTCATTTATGCAACAGGTCAGCCCTGGAACTGTCTCCCTCTGTCTGTATTACCTACTTCCTATGATCTCCAGTCTTTCAAACGCAGTGTATCCAGGCATCTCAAAATGAACGGATATTGAATTTGGCTCTCTTTTGTATTGTTTTTGTTTCTTTTCTTGGAAAGAAAGGTTTGCGGGCCCCTGGCCTTTGGTTCCTTCTCTCTTGCATTAAAAAAAAAAAAAAAAATGAAGCAAGAGAGAGACAGCTGTTTGATTTGAGACGATAGTTGGTGACTTAACCGATGAAGCACGATCAAGTTTAACGTAACATTTACTGTTTTTCAAACAAGTAAGACTGTCATGAGAGTGCTCAACCCCTATGGAATCATACGCATGTTAATCGCCGGACAAAGGTGAGTCACCACTTTCTGTGAATAGAAACTTTTTAATCCTTCGTTAGTCGAGTGGGGTGTTTTGGTACCCCAGTTATTTTTTTTTTTAATAGGTCATATTTCCTAACCGGTAATTCGAATATTTCTCACCGTTCCAGTACTCTTCTGATTCAGTGAGGGGAGGGAGCATGTGGATTGGTTTAGTCCTGCCTCTGCTGTAGTGAGAGAGAGGGGCACTTTCCCCCCTCTCCCTAGGGTGTCCAGTCACCCCATCAAACTAACCATTTAGATCATATTTCGGTATAGGTTGTTTTTTCTATCATAATTTTGCATATTGTTTATCATTATATTGATCTTAAAACCCACAAAATATATTTTCCTGTGTGTGTTTACCTGACAAATGAGATATAAGACCATTTGTTATTTTTTTTACTGATCAGCTGATCAGGTCAGGTGTGGGGAAGAGAATGTGTCCATTATTATGTGGCCAGGGTAAACCAGCTTTGCTGTCAGGCCCTGCTGTGGATGTCACTGACTGCATCCACGCAGTTGACCCCGTGTGGTGTGGGGCATTGAGGACCTGTCCCTTCTCCCCTTGGGGCTAAAATACGAATAAATGTGTGTGTGTGGATGAGTAAATTGGGAGTGTGTCTTCCTGTCTCGGCTACCCCCCTTTCTTTGGGGGAAACAACCTAGGTATATAGATAGATAGGTAGATTTTTCCGTGATGTTGCTAACAAACAAACAAACAAAAACTCTACCAAAGACAATACCTCGCATCAAGGTAAGGAAAAAGAAAATGACCAAACATCGCTGAACACAAAACGGATTAGCCTCATGAACACTGATGGAACATTTCAAAGACCAAAAGGAAGTCTTTTGAACTGATAGTGTCCAGAAGGGATACTGAATGCAGTTGTAGGATGGGATGACTTCCATTTCTAGTTTCCAGTAACCACTAAGAAAATCACGAGAAGTAAAAACAGAGTTATTCTCGCTGAGTGATTCCAGTAAATGTCATAATCTGTAATGGGAATTGATTAGGTACGGTGACCGAATATACTTTACAGTAGTGAAATGCAGGTTTAAACTCACCTGCATTCTTTGGGACAAGAAAGAGTGGACTATTCTATGGACTGTTGAATTGCTCATTGACATCTTGTTCAATCATGTCCCGAACAAGGTTATTGGCTCCTGCACATTAGCTGTTAGGTAGTCTGTATGCCAGCATATATACTGGCTGCTGAGTGCCTGGAAACAATTCGGTGGTATCTTCCCCAGGGAGGAAAACACCTTTAACCCGTCACGTCCCGACCGATTTCGCACCTCCGATCCCCTCCAATCCCGAGGTATTTTGGATTTTTTTTTTTTTTTTTGCTCAAAACTCCACTTTTGTTGAGAAACAAAGGAAAATCACCAAGAAAGAGCTTACCGAGGTCCATAACTGGTCGGAACAGGTGAGGTCCCCCGTGCCAGGTATCGTATTCTGTCACTGACGTGTGAGGCTCTCACGTTTTCTATGGTAGGTAATTTTGGGAGAAACAAGAAAGTACACCTCTACATTTATTGATTTTCAACTAATAAACAATCACAATAACAATATAATGGTTTTCAATGATATATATAAGAAAAATATGCATTGTTCCATCGCGCGAGCATAGCAAGTTTGGTCATATCGGTCACACGCTAGTTGCTAAGTTTCTTGTTTCAGTAAACATATCATTTTTTCTACTTGTATAATACTGTTTCAATGCCATTTTACCTTTTTTTACTGTATGTAAATATTTTCAGCTGTTCTTATTCGTTACAATGACATTTAGCATAACGATAACACACATCTGCTTACTCAGCGCACTCGCTATGACTCTTATCTCAACATACCATATTATTTTTTCACATTCATAGTATTGTTTTTTTTTTATACATTGAACTTTTCCTCAGTCAATGTAAATGTTTTCAATTATTTACATTCATAACGAGGGTATTTAGCGAAATGCTAGCGCATATTCACGTAGCTAGGACACTTGCTACCACTCGTGTTTCAACTTCTACTTTATTTTTTCACTCCCAATATACTTCCCCACTTACATTACACCCGTTTCCACCTTATACAACTATTTACATATTGACGGGCCTTATTTATTCCACTGAGCGTCAGAATATCGCATCAAAGTACCCTCGCTTGGAATATTTCAACTTAGATAATATTTATACACTTACATAATAATTTTTCACTTACATTACACCCGTTTCCACTTTACACTACTATTTACATATTTATGGGCTTTATTTATTCCACTGAGCATCAATTATCGCATCAAAATACCCTCGCTTGGAATGTTTCGACTTAGATAATATTTATACACTTGCATACTAGTTTTCCACTTACATCACACCCGTTTCCACTTTATACTACTATTTACATATTTACGGGCCTTATTTATTCCACTGAGCGTCAGAATATCGCATCAAAATACCCTCGCTAGGTATGTTTCAACTTAGATATTATTTATACACTTACATAATTTTCCACTTATAGTACACCCGTTTCCACTTCCATACTACTATTTACAGATCTACGGGCCTTATAATTACACTGAGCGTCTGTTTGTCGCATTTCTTCATGAGTATGAGCATCATATCGCATTCACACCATATCAGAATTGCAGCAAAGTGTGATGCTCACTAAAACAAGGGTGAATGCAGACCCCCACGTCACACTCAACGCACTCATACCGGGTGTCTTTTCTCAGAGTGGTGGGTCTCACACGGGAATTACTGCACACATGACACCTACACTGGGGCCTAGGTCTATTTGGCTGGGGAGGTATAGGAGTTGGGAAATGGTGGGTGGATAATCTCAGGGGACTTTGGGCGATAGTGGCAGTGCGTGTGCGGTGTTGGGGCCTCTCGACCGCATGCTGTGGAAAAATCTCACGTGTAAGCTCCTCACAAACCCTTCAAAGGTTTCCTGCACTCCTGTTGTCATGGCATGTAGGTGGTGGCAATTTAGGACAGTTATATCTTGCAGGTGAAAGAAGAGCTTCTTGTACCACTTCATCGTGGTCCTGGCACACTCGACGGTGGATATCATGGAGTCTGACTGGTCCACCAGGCGCATGTTGATGTAATCAAGGACACACTCAGGTTTCAAGATGTGGCGCCTCCTCTCGCTGCGGTAATCCACGAACTCAGTACGGTGCATTAAGGGGCGGTGAACCGTGGACAAAAGCCTGACTTCTCTGTTGTGGTTCCACACTGTTGCTAGTATATTGTTAGCCTGGAAGAAGAATACCTCATTTCTTTCTAGTTTCCTCCCCATCTTGACCATGCGACGCCGATTCACCTTGACGGTACCACAGATTCCCGTGTCATGTGTAGATAACGAGTGAGAAGAGGGCTAGTGTACCAGTTGTCCAGGTAAAGGACGTGACCACGATGAAGGTAGTCTTCAATCATTGTCTTTACCACTGCTCCAGGCTGTCCAATACTCCGATCTTCTATTATGTCTGTCTGTGCACCGGTGTACGAGACTATGTCTTGCACATAACCAGTCCTACAGTCACACATAGCAAAGATCTTGAACGCAAAATGGTGCCTTTTGCTGGGTATGTACTGCCAAAAGGAAATACTGCCTCTCCACAACACGAGACTCTCGTCTATGACAAGGTCTCTGTAGGGATAAAATGAGGAACGGAATGTTTGACGTAGGTGATCAAAAACCAACCTAATTCGCCTCATCTTATCAGTGTCATTTGCATTGGCAGGATCATCAGCATCGTAAAAGTGGAGTCAGCTTAGAATTTGCTGAAATCGATTACGGCTCAAGATTTGGCCAAATATTGGTGTGAACATGATAGGGTCCCTTGTCCAGTATGCAGGAATTCTGTTTTTACGTAAAATACCCATCAAAAGTACCAGGGCAAAAAATAAAAACATTTCTGCAGGGGAGACAGGGAGGCGGTGGCTCAACCGGTAGAGAGGTGGCGTGCGGTCCTAACGGGCCCAGGTTCAAATCCCGGCTGGGGCAGGGAACAGTTTAAGGATTTCAATTTCATTAAATCAGGCTTTACTGATCTACCAGGAGACCCGCCGACATGTCGTAAAAATACCCCCGCTAATACCAATGCACCAGTCCTGTATGAGACAGCCCTAGCATGTATTCAATATGGACGGTGGGTGTTAGCGCCGAAGTGGTGACATGTAGAGGTGTATGGTATGTAGGAGGACTGCTGGGCCTTGATAGCAGGCTGTGAAGCCTATGCCCAGAGTCGGACACAAAAAGAAAAAAAAATAAAAATAAATGATGGAATGCCTGCTCCTTGTGCCCAGTCTTTCACTCTCATGGTGCTGCCTGCTAGTGAAACGGTTTGTTTGGTCCACTATTTGCTCCACAAAACCCTCACTGAAAAACAGATGGAAAAAATCCAGCCTGGTGGAATTACGGTGAATTCCTGGAACCGTGCAGCCAGCGCGCCCGTGCTCAGTGAAGGGGTGGATTAGGGGAGAAAAATCACTGCCATCCTCCCAGTTCCACGTCACATAACCCTCGCCCCCATCGTTGCCTTCGTCAGGGTGGGGAGGAGATGCTGGTGGGGGAGGTTGGGGAAAAGGAGTGCGGAGGGCTTCCCCACTCGCACTCGTCTTCCCTCGGCCTTTACCTTTACCCTTTCCCTTACCCTTATGGCCTTGGGGAACATCAGGGGGCTGTGGGGAGGAAGTCTGGGAATATTTGGGAGCATAAGACGTGCTGGAGAGTGGCTCCTCCTCACCTCTCCCCTCCATCACCACACCATGTGATTCATCACGCACCCTCACTGCCCCATGTGATAAGCCCAGCCACCTCACACGACCACGGGAGAGCGATGACTCACTCCCACCACTCTCACTTTCTATACTCGCCCCTGCACTTTCTATTTCACTCCTCTCTCCCTCCACGCCACTCCGCCATCCTCAAACAAAACACAAGGTCTATACCTGCTTGTACGACGTGGTGTGCGCTCGGGGCCGCGATGAGTGATTACCTTGCGGCCATACCACGTGGCAGCACGTCCCACGGCTCCGTCCTCATCCTCGTCCTCAAATTCGGGCTCCACATCACGTAGGGGCTGCTGAGAGGTGGTTGCACAATGTCTTTGTGCAGGTTGGCCCTCTCTAGCAGCACGATAGGTCATGTAGCGCCGCTTCCTAGGGGACAGGACCTCCTCATCACTGCTGGTGGTTTCCTTCTCCTCTGGTTGGATATAAGCTTTGTCCACGACCTCGTCATCGAGTGGCAAATCACTGTCACCTGTGAAGGCGTCCAGTGCGGCTTGGATTTCCTCCTCCGAGAGACCTCTATGCACCATGTCTGAGCAGGACCACTACTAACAGGTGAGTGACCAAGCTGAGGGTGAGTGCGGGTCGTGCGGGGTCGCCAAGTGTCCTCGCCTGGTGGCAGGTAGGGGAAGGTTGAGCGACCCTATGTACCAAAAATCAAGCACGAAATTTGAAAATTATGCAAATTATGAACCTTGCAATTGCGCGATGTACCAGTACTTCATCGGGACTGGCAGTTACATAATGTTGCAAGGTACCTATACATCGATGGGAAGGGGGAGGTTAAATGACTGCAAAAAACACATAATTGTGATTTATGTTCAGGAGAAACATGAGCATCGATATGAGAAACTGTCAGGAGAAATAGTCGTAGTGGAATATTTAGTTTCCTACAATTTGCTCACCAGGTATACCATCATCATCATTATCATCTTTGGCAGTTACTTTTTCAGAGAATAGCATATCCTGGCTTACCATTACAGCCGATGGATGTGCCATGAAATCGCCAAGCTTTGTATCATTTCTAAGCTTTTGTGAAGCATTTGTGACATTTAATAGGTTAACATAACACAAACCATCCTGTCGCACCGAACACAAGGTTGACCCGCAAGTCTAAAAACATTCACACAGCATGTCTCAAGTAAAGTCAAGGCATCCACTCCTTTCACGCTTGCAGCATGAATGGAGACTTGTGAATTTGTGCAGGAACAAAATTATATGCTGTTTTATATATGCTCTCTTCATCACTGCATATTGTATATTCATCAAGACTCTTTGGGGCGGTTAACTACGACATGAATGAGTCAACCATTGCGTCACTGCCAGAATAGGCCACACGTGGTACCGCAACAACATTCTCTGCGTTATTCTCTACTAGTAGCTACGAAGAATGAGTTACTTGTGAATGGACAGGGAGGTGGCATTCCATACTTGGTATGTACATAAAAAACATTTACTGTAATACAACCATTAGCAGGTATCAAGTCAATAAAATGGTGAGACATGGTGTAAGTCATGGTGTAATGGGTGCAAATGATGAGGTGAAAGAGAGAGAGAAAGAGATTGTCCAGGTGCTTGAGGATGCAAAACTGGATGCATGTGGATTAAATGAAACTAAATTGAGAGGTGAGAGTGCGAGAGAATGGGAGTATGGATGGGGTATTTGTGCAGGAGAGGGTGAGAATGAGCAGGCAAAACAGGGCAAAAGAAGGGGTGTGTATTGTTGTGTGCAAGAGATGGATGGAGAATATAAGAGAGTATGGATCAGTTTGCTTAAGGGTTGTGTGGGTAAGATTGAAAGTTGGTCTACAAATGTGGGTGATTGTGTGTGTGTATGCACCAACACAAGATCGTGCATGCAGTGTGAATGAAGAGTTCTGGACAAATCTGGAAGCATGCATGGAAAAGTTTGAAAGGAATGAGACAGTATTTTTTATTGGAGATATTGGTGGTAAATTAGGGAATGTGAAGATGGATGGAGTAGTTGGTGAGTTGGTGTGCCTGCAGAGGTGGATGAGAAGGGTGGTGCTCTAGTGGACATTTGTCCCAGGAGGGGGTTGGTGATGGCCAATACTCTCTTCAAACACAAAATGATCTACAGGTATACATGGTAAGTGATGAGAAGAGTGCATGATGAACTGAATGAATGGATGGCAATGATTGATAAGTGTGTGTGGATGATAGGATGAGAAGGGTGTAAAGGATGCAAGAGGATATGGAGGTTAGGGGAGTGGCCTTTCTGACCACCACTTGGTGTTGGTTAGAATCAAGGTTCAAATGAAATACTCGTAGAGGAATAGAAGGAGGGAAGAACAGTAGGGAGTACTTCATACAAGGAAAGTGGAAAGGTTACAAGAGGATGGTAAAAAGAAAGAATATAAAAGAGAAGTAGAGGAGCGATTGGATAAATGTGAGTTGGAGCAGATGGGGGACGTGGAAGGGGTGTGCAAGATATTTACAGAAGACATCTGTGAAGCATGTGAGATGGTGTGTGGGATGAAGAGGAGACGAAAACTGGTGCAAGCAACAGCATGGTGGAATGAAGAAGTGAGATTGGCTGTGGCACAAATAAAGAAAGCGTATAGTGAGTGGATGAGAAACAGGAGTGTGTAATAAGTTGAGAGATGGAAGAGATAGTTATATGCAGGGAGGAAGAACGAGGTGAAAATATTAGGAAGAGAGAGTAAGAAGAGAGTGGATGAGGGATATGGAAGAATTTGAGTGTAAAGTGGAGGGCATGGAAGACAATATTTTGGAAAGATGTATAGAGAGTTAGACAGGGTGTCAATAAAGTTAGTCGGGGAGTGAAAGATAAAAATGGTAGATTACTGGTGGAGAAGGGAGAAAAAGTGAGCAGATGGAGGGAACATTTCAAGGATTTACTGAACATAGGGAATGAAAGTAATGTGAGTATAAGTGGCTGAAAAATGGCCGGGAGATGGAGGGATGTGAGATGAGAGGAAGAAATCGGTAGGATGGAAGTTGTGGAAGCAATGAAGAAAGTCAATGGGAAAGCCCTAGGAATTGATGGAGTGTATGGTGAGATGTTGAAACATGGAGGAAAGATAGTAGTAGAATGGCTGTGGAAGATGCGCAGATTGGCCTGGGAGGAACGTTGAGTCCCGGAGGATTGGAAGTCAGGTAAAATTATTCCCCTGTTCAAAGAAAAAGGGAAAAAAGAAGAGTGTGGAAATCATAGGGGCATTTGTCTTCTCTCGTGTTCCTGAACTTGATTCTTCTGAATTCTCTACTCTGGCTTCGGCTTTCTTGTCATTCTCTAACTAAGTATATCTGTGCTGTTTACTTATCTTCTAATTCTACTGACTTCGAAAAATTCTTTGACTATCTTACTTCTACGATGGAACACATTCTATCCATTTCTCCTTTCTCTGAAATCTCCATTTTAGGAGATTTCAATGTTCACCACCACCTTTGGCTCTCCTCTCCTTTCACTGATCCACCTGCTGAACAAGCCTACATCTTTTATATTCCAAATAACCTAGAGCAGCTTGTACAGCACCTTACCCGTATCCTTGACCTCTTTGGAGAGAGCTCCAACATACTTGACCTCTTCCTTACAACTAATCCTTCTGCTTATACTGTTAATCTTTCCTGTCGTTGGGCTCCTCCGATCACAACCTAATTATCTAAACCTGTCCTATAGCTCTGGTCTGGCCTGTGGACCCCCCAAAGAAGTGTCGACTATGGCACCTTAGAGCTGTGGATTAGGAGGCCCTCAGGCAGTACTTCTTTGATTTTCCCTTGAATGATTATTGTTTCCTGGGCCGGGAGCCATCTCAATGTGCATTGTGCATTATGGAGGTTATTCTCTCGGGCATGGAAGCATGCATTCTCTTCTCATATCCTTTGACTAAAGCAAGAAAGCCTTGGTTTAATCACGCTTGTTCTAATGCTGTCCGTAACAAGAGGAGGACCTATAAAAGGTACCAGAACCAACCTACCCCTGAATCACATCTTGCTTATGTTTCTCCCCGGAATCCTGCTAAGCCAGTTCTTTGCTGTGCTAAAAATAATTTCATCCGTACTCAATGCTCTCAACTCTCCAACTCGAATTCTTCCCGTTCCTTCTGGCACCTTGCCAAAAACCTTTCTAACAACTTTACTAATCATCTTTCCCTCCTCTTTTCTATTCTGATGGCTCTGTAGCTATTTCTTCTACTGATAAAGCAAATCTTTTTGCTCAGACTTTCTCCTTCTTTTCCTCCTTAGATGATTCTGATGCTGTTCCTCCATCACTTCCCCCCTCTGACTTCCTCATGGCTGACATTAAAATTTCCTCTGCTGATGTATTTTCTGCTATAGCTGGCCTTAATAATAACAAGGCATATGGGCCTGATGGAGTCCCTCCTGTCGTCCTCAAGAACTGTGCTTCTGTGCTTACACTCAGCCTAGGTAAACTCTTTCGCTTCAGTCTTCCAACTTGTACCTTTCCCTCTTGCTGGAAGTTTGCTCTCATTCAGCCAGTCCCAGAGAAGGGTGACCATTCCCAACCCTCTAACTATCGTCCAATTGCATTAATATCCAGTGTCTCAAAAGTTTTTGAGTCAATTCTTAACAGAAAAATTTTAAAGCATCTTTCCTATCACAACATTCTTTCTGATCATCAGAATGGGTTCCATCAGGGATGCTTCACTGGCGATCTTCTCACCTACTTTCAGACTCCTGGTCATCCTCCTTTCGGGACTTTAGCGAAAGCTTTGCCATCGCACTTGACATCACAAAGGCTTTCGATCGAGTCTGGCATAAATCTTTGATTTCCAAACTGCCCTCTTACGGTTTCTATTCTTCTATCTGTGCCTTCATCTATAGCATCCTTTCTGGTCGTTCCATAATCGCTGTTGTAGACGACCATCTCTCTTCTCCTAGATCTATCAACAGTTGTGTTCCTCAGGGCTCTGTTCTATCACCGACTCTCTTTTCTTCATCAATGACCTTCTCAGCTGTACATCTAACCCTATCCACTCGTACACTGATGATTCTACCCTTCACCTTTCCATTCAGTTCCCGCAACGTCCATCTCAGCAGTTGTTTCAACAGACAAGGGATGAGGCTATGGCAAACCTAATGTCTGACTTGGCTCGTATCTCTGACTGGGTTAAAAATAATCTTGTTTTTAATGCATCAAAAACTCAGTTTTTACACTTATCAACCCGACACAATCTTCCACAGGAGTACCCACTAATGTTTAATAATATCTAGCTCAATCCTGCATCATCCTTGAACATGCTTGGGGTTTCATTCACTCGGGAGTTTTGTTGGGAAGATCATATTGCATCTCTTGTATAATCTGCTTCCAAGAGATTGGGTGTGCTAAGCCGTCTCCGTACCTTCTTTACCCCTGCACAGTTGTGGACTTTATACAAGGGTTTTATTCGCGCCTGTTTAAAGTACAACTCTCATGTGCGGGGAGGTTCCCCACATTTAGCTCTTCTCAGTAGGGTGGGATCAAGGGCCTTTCTTCTCATCAACTCTTCCTCTCTTACTGGCTCCCTCCAATCTCTGTCTCTTTGCCGCACTGATGCATCTTTATCTCTTTTCTATCGCTGCTTCAATGGTCACTGCTCCCCTGAACTGTCTGCTTGCATCCCTCCACCTCCACGTCGGGCAGGTAGCACCCGTCTAGCAAGAAACTCTCATCCCTTTTCTGTCCAACTCTCTAATGCAAGAGTTAACCGTTACTCCCAGTCCTTCATTTATGCAACAGGTCAGCCCTGGAACTGTCTCCCTCTGTCTGTATTACCTACTTCCTATGATCTCCAGTCTTTCAAACGCAGTGTATCCAGGCATCTCAAAATGAACGGATATTGAATTTGGCTCTCTTTTGTATTGTTTTTGTTTCTTTTCTTGGAAAGAAAGGTTTGCGGGCCCCTGGCCTTTGGTTCCTTCTCTCTTGCATTAAAAAAAAAAAAAAATGAAGCAAGAGAGAGACAGCTGTTTGATTTGAGACGATAGTTGGTGACTTAACCGATGAAGCACGATCAAGTTTAACGTAACATTTACTGTTTTTCAAACAAGTAAGACTGTCATGAGAGTGCTCAACCCCTGTGGAATCATACGCATGTTAATCGCCGGACAAAGGTGAGTCACCACTTTCTGTGAATAGAAACTTTTTAATCCTTCGTTAGTCGAGTGGAGTGTTTTGGTACCCCAGTTATTTTATTTTTTTTTTTTTAATAGGTCATATTTCCTAACCGGTAATTCGAATATTTCTCACCGTTCCAGTACTCTTCTGATTCAGTGAGGGGAGGGAGCATGTGGATTGGTTTAGTCCTGCCTCTGCTGTAGTAAGAGAGAGGGGCACTTTCCCCCCCCTCCCTAGGGTGTCCAGTCACCCCATCAAACTAACCATTTAGATCATATTTCGGTATAGGTTGTTTTTTCTATCATAATTTTGCATATTGTTTATCATTATATTGATCTTAAAACCCACAAAATATATTTTCCTGTGTGTGTTTACCTGACAAATGAGATATAAGACCATTTGTTATTTTTTTTACTGATCAGCTGATCAGGTCAGGTGTGGGGAAGAGAATGTGTCCATTATTATGTGGCCAGGGTAAACCAGCTTTGCTGTCAGGCCCTGCTGTGGATGTCACTGACTGCATCCACGCAGTTGACCCTCGTGTGGTGTGGGGCATTGAGGATCTGTCCCTTCTCCCCTTGGGGCTAAGATACGAATAAATGTGTGTGTGTGGATGAGTAAATTGGGAGTGTGTCTTCCTGTCTCGGCTACCCCCCTTTCTTTGGGGGAAACAACCTAGGTATATAGATAGATAGGTAGATTTTTCCGTGATGTTGCTAACAAACAAACAAACAAAAACTCTACCAAAGACAATACCTCGCATCAAGGTAAGGAAAAAGAAAATGACCAAACATCGCTGAACACAAAACGGATTAGCCTCATGAACACTGATGGAACATTTCAAAGACCAAAAGGAAGTCTTTTGAACTGATAGTGTCCAGAAGGGATACTGAATGCAGTTGTAGGATGGGATGACTTCCATTTCTAGTTTCCAGTAACCACTAAGAAAATCACGAGAAGTAAAAACAGAGTTATTCTCGCTGAGTGATTCCAGTAAATGTCATAATCTGTAATGGGAATTGATTAGGTACGGTGACCGAATATACTTTACAGTAGTGAAATGCAGGTTTAAACTCACCTGCATTCTTTGGGACAAGAAAGAGTGGACTATTCTATGGACTGTTGAATTGCTCATTGACATCTTGTTCAATCATGTCCCGAACAAGGTTATCGGCTCCTGCACATTAGCTGTTAGGTAGTCTGTATGCCAGCATATATACTGGCTGCTGAGTACCTGGAAACAATTCGGTGGTATCTTCCCCAGGGAGGAAAACACCTTTAACCCGTCACGTCCCGACCGATTTCGCACCTCCGATCCCCTCCAATCCCGAGGTATTTTGGATTTTTTTTTTTTTTTGGCTCAAAACTCCACTTTTGTTGAGAAACAAAGGAAAATCACCAAGAAAGAGCTTACCGAGGTCCATAACTGGTCGGAACAGGTGAGGTCCCCCGTGCCAGGTATCGTATTCTGTCACTGACGTGTGAGGCTCTCACGTTTTCTATGGTAGGTAATTTTGGGAGAAACAAGAAAGTACACCTCTACATTTATTGATTTTCAACTAATAAACAATCACAATAACAATATAATGGTTTTCAATGATATATATAAGAAAAATATGCATTGTTCCATCGCGCGAGCATAGCAAGTTTGGTCATATCGGTCACACGCTAGTTGCTAAGTTTCTTGTTTCAGTAAACATATCATTTTTTCTACTTGTATAATACTGTTTCAATGCCATTTTACCTTTTTTTACTGTATGTAAATATTTTCAGCTGTTCTTATTCGTTACAATGACATTTAGCATAACGATAACACACATCTGCTTACTCAGCGCACTCGCTATGACTCTTATCTCAACATACCATATTATTTTTTCACATTCATAGTATTGTTTTTTTTTTATACATTGAACTTTTCCTCAATCAATGTAAATTGTTTTCAATTATTTACATTCATAACGAGGGTATTTAGCGAAATGCTAGCGCATATTCACGTAGCTAGGACACTTGCTACCACTCGTGTTTCAACTTCTACTTTATTTTTTCACTCCCAATATACTTCCCCACTTACATTACACCCGTTTCCACCTTATACAACTATTTACATATTGACGGGCCTTATTTATTCCACTGAGCGTCAGAATATCGCATCAAAGTACCCTCGCTTGGAATATTTCAACTTAGATAATATTTATACACTTACATAATAATTTTTCACTTACATTACACCCGTTTCCACTTTACACTACTATTTACATATTTATGGGCCTTATTTATTCCACTGAGCATCAGAATATCGCATCAAAATACCCTCGCTTGGAATGTTTCGACTTAGATAATATTTATACACTTGCATACTAGTTTTCCACTTACATCACACCCGTTTCCACTTTATACTACTATTTACATATTTACGGGCCTTATTTATTCCACTGAGCGTCAGAATATCGCATCAAAATACCCTCGCTAGGTATGTTTCAACTTAGATATTATTTATACACTTACATAATTTTCCACTTATAATACACCCGTTTCCACTTCCATACTACTATTTACAGATCTACGGGCCTTATAATTACACTGAGCGTCTGTTTGTCGCATTTCTTCATGAGTATGAGCATCATATCGCATTCACACCATATCAGAATTGCAGCAAAGTGTGATGCTCACTAAAACAAGGGTGAATGCAGACCCCTACGTCACACTCAACGCACTCATACCGGGTGTCTTTTCTCAGAGTGCTGGGTCTCACACGGGAATTACTGCACACATGACACCTACACTGGGGCCTAGGTCTATTTGGCTGGGGAGGTATAGGAGTTGGGAAATGGTGGGTGGATAATCTCAGGGGACTTTGGGCGATAGTGGCAGTGCGTGTGCGGTGTTGGGGCCTCTCGACCGCATGCTGTGGAAAAATCTCACGTGTAAGCTCCTCACAAACCCTTCAAAGGTTTCCTGCACTCCTGTTGTCATGGCATGTAGGTGGTGGCAATTTAGGACAGTTATATCTTGCAGGTGAAAGAAGAGCTTCTTGTACCACTTCATCGTGGTCCTGGCACACTCGACGGTGGATATCATGGAGTCTGACTGGTCCACCAGGCGCATGTTGATGTAATCAAGGACACACTCAGGTTTCAAGATGTGGCGCCTCCTCTCGCTGCGGTAATCCACGGACTCAGTACGGTGCATCAAGGGGTGGTGAACCGTGGACAAAAGGCTGACTTCTCTGTTGTGGTTCCACACTGTTGCTAGTATATTGTTAGCCTGGAAGAAGAATACCTCATTTCTTTCTAGTTTCCTCCCCATCTTGACCATGCGACGCCGATTCACCTTGACGGTACCACAGATTCCCGTGTCATGTGTAGATAACGAGTGAGAAGAGGGCTAGTGTACCAGTTGTCCAGGTAAAGGACGTGACCACGATGAAGGTAGTCTTCAATCATTGTCTTTACCACTGCTCCAGGCTGTCCAATACTCCGATCTTCTATTATGTCTGTCTGTGCACCGGTGTACGAGACTATGTCTTGCACATAACCAGTCCTACAGTCACACATAGCAAAGATCTTGAACGCAAAATGGTGCCTTTTGCTGGGTATGTACTGCCAAAAGGAAATACTGCCTCTCCACAACACGAGACTCTCGTCTATGACAAGGTCTCTGTAGGGATAAAATGAGGAACGGAATGTTTGACGTAGGTGATCAAAAACCAACCTAATTCGCCTCATCTTATCAGTGTCATTTGCATTGGCAGGATCATCAGCATCGTAAAAGTGGAGTCAGCTTAGAATTTGCTGAAATCGATTACGGCTCAAGATTTGGCCAAATATTGGTGTGAACATGATAGGGTCCCTTGTCCAGTATGCAGGAATTCTGTTTTTACGTAAAATACCCATCAAAAGTACCAGGGCAAAAAATAAAAACATTTCTGCAGGGGAGACAGGGAGGCGGTGGCTCAACCGGTAGAGAGGTGGCGTGCGGTCCTAACGGGCCTAGGTTCAAATCCCGGCTGGGGCAGGGAACAGTTTAAGGATTTCAATTTCATTAAATCAGGCTTTACTGATCTACCAGGAGACCCGCCGACATGTCGTAAAAATACCCCCGCTAATACCAATGCACCAGTCCTGTATGAGACAGCCTTAGCATGTATTCAATATGGACGGTGGGTGTTAGCGCCGAAGTGGTGACATGTAGAGGTGTATGGTATGTAGGAGGACTGCTGGGCCTTGATAGCAGGCTGTGAAGCCTATGCCCAGAGTCGGACACAAAAAAAAACAAAAAAAAAACATAAATGATGGAATGCCTGCTCCTTGTGCCCAGTCTTTCACTCTCACGGTGCTGGCTGCTAGCGAAACGGATTGTTAGGTCCACTATTTGCTCCACAAAACCCTCACTGAAAAACAGATGGAAAAAATCCAGCCTGGTGGAATTACGGTGAATTCCTGGAACCGTGCAGCCAGCGCGCCCGTGCCCAGTGAAGGGGTGGATTAGGGGAGAAAAATCACTGCCATCCTCCCAGTTCCAAGTCACATAACCCTCGCCCCCATCGTTGCCTTCATCAGGGTGGGGAGGAGATGCTGGTGGGGGAGGTTGGGGAAAAGGAGTGCGGAGGGCTTCCCCACTCGCACTCGTCTTCCCTCGGCCTTTACCTTTACCCTTTCCCTTACCCTTATGGCCTTGGGGAACATCAGGGGGCTGTGGGGAGGAAGTCTGGGAATATTTGGGAGCATAAGACGTGCTGGAGAGTGGCTCCTCCTCACCTCTCCCCTCCATCACCACACCATGTGATTCATCACGCACCCTCACTGCCCCATGTGATAAGCCCAGCCACCTCACACGACCACGGGAGAGCGGTGACTCACTCCCACCACTCTCACTTTCTATACTCGCCCCTGCACTTTCTATTTCACTCCTCTCTCCCTCCACGCCACTCCGCCATCCTCAAACAAATCACAAGGTCTATACCTGCTTGTACGACGTGGTGTGCGCTCGGGGCCGCGATGAGTGATTACCTTGCGGCCATACCACGTGGCAGCACGTCCCACGGCTCCGTCCTCATCCTCGTCCTCAAATTCGGGCTCCACATCACGTAGGGGCTGCTGAGAGGTGGTTGCACAATGTCTTTGTGCAGGTTGGCCCTCTCTAGCAGCACGATAGGTCATGTAGCGCCGCTTCCTAGGGGACAGGACCTCCTCATCACTGCTGGTGGTTTCCTTCTCCTCTGGTTGGATATAAGCTTTGTCCACGACCTCGTCATCGAGTGGCAAATCACTGTCACCTGTCAAGGCGTCCAGTGCGGCTTGGATTTCCTCCTCCGAGAGACCTCTATGCACCATGTCTGAGCAGGACCACTACTAACAGGTGAGTGACCAAGCTGAGGGTGAGTGCGGGTCGTGCGGGGTCGCCAAGTGTCCCCGCCTGGTGGCAGGTAGGGGAAGGTCGAGCGACCCTATGTACCAAAAATCAAGCACGAAATTTGAAAATTATGCAAATTATGAACCTTGCAATTGCGCGATGTACCAGTACTTCATCGGGACTGGCAGTTACATAATGTTGCAAGGTACCTATACATCGATGGGAAGGGGGAGGTTAAATGACTGCAAAAAACACATAATTGTGATTTATGTTCAGGAGAAACATGAGCATCGATATGAGAAACTGTCAGGAGAAATAGTCGTAGTGGAATATTTAGTTTCCTACAATTTGCTCACCAGGTATACCATCATCATCATTATCATCTTTGGCAGTTACTTTTTCAGAGAATAGCATATCCTGGCTTACCATTACAGCCGATGGATGTGCCATGAAATCGCCAAGCTTTGTATCATTTCTAAGCTTTTCATCCTCTCTTCATCTAAGCTTTTGTGAAGCATTTGTGACATTTAATAGGTTAACATAACACAAACCATCCTGTCGCACCGAACACGAGGTTGACCCGCAAGTCTAAAAACATTCACACAGCATGTCTCAAGTAAAGTCAAGGCATCCACTCCTTTCACGCTTGCAACATGAATGGAGACTTGTGAATTTGTGCAGGAACAAAATTATATGCTGTTTTATATATGCTCTCTTCATCACTGCATATTGTATATTCATCAAGACTCTTTGGGGCGGTTAACTACGACATGAATGAGTCAACCATTGCGTCACTGCCAGAATAGGCCACACGTGGTACCGCAACAACATTCTCTGCGTTATTCTCTACTAGTAGCTACGAAGAATGAGTTACTTGTGAATGGACAGGGAGGTGGCATTCCATACTTGGTATGTACATAAAAAACATTTACTGTAATACAACCATTAGCAGGTATCAAGTCAATAAAATGGTGAGACATGGTGTAGGTCATGGTGTAATGGGTGCAAATGATGAGGTGAAAGAGAGAGAGAAAGAGATTGTCCAGGTGCTTGAGGATGCAAAACTGGATGCATGTGGATTAAATGAAACTAAATTGAGAGGTGAGAGTGCGAGAGAATGGGAGTATGGATGGGGTATATGTGCAGGAGAGGGTGAGAATGAGCAGGCAAAACAGGGCAAAAGAAGGGGTGTGTATTGTTGTGTGCAAGAGATGGATGGAGAATATAAGAGAGTATGGATCAGTTTGCTTAAGGGTTATGTGGGTAAGATTGAAAGTTGGTCTACAAATGTGGGTGATTGTGTGTGTGTATGCACCAACACTAGATCGTGCATGCAGTGTGAATGAAGAGTTCTGGACAAATCTGGAAGCATGCATGGAAAAGTTTGAAAGAAATGAGACAGTATTTTTTATTGGAGATATTGGTGGTAAATTAGGGAATGTGAAGATGGATGGAGTAGTTGGTGAGTTGGTGTGCCTGCAGAGGTGGATGAGAAGGGTGATGCTCTAGTGGACATTTGTCCCAGGAGGGGGTTGGTGATGGCCAATACTCTCTTCAAACACAAAATGATCTACAGGTATACATGGTAAGTGATGAGAAGAGTGCATGATGAACTGAATGAATGGATGGCAATGATTGATAAGTGTGTGTGGATGATAGGATGAGAAGGGTGTAAAGGATGCAAGAGGATATGGAGGTTAGGGGAGTGGCCTTTCTGACCACCACTTGGTGTTGGTTAGAATCAAGGTTCAAATGAAATACTCGTAGAGGAATAGAAGGAGGGAAGAACAGTAGGGAGTACTTCATACAAGGAAAGTGGAAAGGTTACAAGAGGATGGTAAAAAGAAAGAATATAAAAGAGAAGTAGAGGAGCGATTGGATAAATGTGAGTTGGAGCAGATGGGGGACGTGGAAGGGGTGTGCAAGATATTTACAGAAGACATCTGTGAAGCATGTGAGATGGTGTGTGGGATGAAGAGGAGACGAAAACTGGTGCAAGCAACAGCATGGTGGAATGAAGAAGTGAGATTGGCTGTGGCACAAATAAAGAAAGCATATAGTGAGTGGATGAGAAACAGGAGTGTGTAATAAGTTGAGAGATGGAAGAGATAGTTATATGCAGGGAGGAAGAACGAGGTGAAAATATTAGGAAGAGAGAGTAAGAAGAGAGTGGATGAGGGATATGGAAGAATTTGAGTGTAAAGTGGAGGGCATGGAAGACAATATTTTGGAAAGATGTATAGAGAGTTAGACAGGGTGTCAATAAAGTTAGCCGGGGAGTGAAAGATAAAAATGGTAGATTACTGGTGGAGAAGGGAGAAAAAGTGAGCAGATGGAGGGAACATTTCAAGGATTTACTGAACATAGGGAATGAAAGTAATGTGAGTATAAGTGGCTGAAAAATGGCCGGGAGATGGAGGGATGTGAGATGAGAGGAAGAAATCAGTAGGATGGAAGTTGTGGAAGCAATGAAGAAAGTCAATGGGAAAGCCCCAGGAATTGATGGAGTGTATGGTGAGATGTTGAAACATGGAGGAAAGATAGTAGTAGAATGGCTGTGGAAGATGCGCAGATTGGCCTGGGAGGAACGTTGAGTCCCGGAGGATTGGAAGTCAGGTAAAATTATTCCCCTGTTTAAAGAAAAAGGGAAAAAAGAAGAGTGTGGAAATCATGGGGGCATTTGTCTTCTCTCGTGTTCCTGAACTTGATTCTTCTGAATTCTCTACTCTGGCTTCGGCTTTCTTGTCATTCTCTAACTAAGTATATCTGTGCTGTTTACTTATCTTCTAATTCTACTGACTTCGAAAAATTCTTTGACTATCTTACTTCTACGATGGAACACATTCTATCCATTTCTCCTTTCTCTGAAATCTCCATTTTAGGAGATTTCAATGTTCACCACCACCTTTGGCTCTCCTCTCCTTTCACTGATCCACCTGCTGAACAAGCCTACATCTTTTATATTCCAAATAACCTAGAGCAGCTTGTACAGCACCTTACCCGTATCCTTGACCTCTTTGGAGAGAGCTCCAACATACTTGACCTCTTCCTTACAACTAATCCTTCTGCTTATACTGTTAATCTTTCCTGTCGTTGGGCTCCTCCAATCACAACCTAATTATCTAAACCTGTCCTATAGCTCTGGTCTAGCCTGTGGACCCCCCAAAGAAGTGTCGACTATTGCACCTTAGAGCTGTGGATTAGGAGGCCCTCAGGCAGTACTTCTTTGATTTTCCCTTGAATGATTATTGTTTCCTGGGCCGGGAGCCATCTCAATGTGCATTGTGCATTATGGAGGTTATTCTCTCGGGCATGGAAGCATGCATTCTCTTCTCATATCCTTTGACTAAAGCAAGAAAGCCTTGGTTTAATCACGCTTGTTCTAATGCTGTCCGTAACAAGAGGAGGACCTATAAAAGGTACCAGAACCAACCTACCCCTGAATCACATCTTGCTTATGTTTCTCCCCGGAATCCTGCTAAGCCAGTTCTTTGCTGTGCTAAAAATAATTTCATCCGTACTCAATGCTCTCAACTCTCCAACTCGAATTCTTCCCGTTCCTTCTGGCACCTTGCCAAAAACCTTTCTAACAACTTTACTAATCATCTTTCCCTCCTCTTCTATTCTGATGGCTCTGTAGCTATTTCTTCTACTGATAAAGCAAATCTTTTTGCTCAGACTTTCTCCTTCTTTTCCTCCTTAGATGATTCTGATGCTGTTCCTCCATCACTTCCCCCCTCTGACTTCCTCATGGCTGACATTAAAATTTCCTCTGCTGATGTATTTTCTGCTATAGCTGGCCTTAATAATAACAAGGCATATGGGCCTGATGGAGTCCCTCCTGTCGTCCTCAAGAACTGTGCTTCTGTGCTTACACTCAGCCTAGGTAAACTCTTTCGCTTCAGTCTTCCAACTTGTACCTTTCCCTCTTGCTGGAAGTTTGCTCTCATTCAGCCAGTCCCAGAGAAGGGTGACCATTCCCAACCCTCTAACTATCGTCCAATTGCATTAATATCCAGTGTCTCAAAAGTTTTTGAGTCAATTCTTAACAGAAAAATTTTAAAGCATCTTTCCTATCACAACATTCTTTCTGATCATCAGAATGGGTTCCATCAGGGATGCTTCACTGGCGATCTTCTCACCTACTTTCAGACTCCTGGTCATCCTCCTTTCGGGACTTTAGCGAAAGCTTTGCCATCGCACTTGACATCACAAAGGCTTTCGACCGAGTCTGGCATAAATCTTTGATTTCCAAACTGCCCTCTTACGGTTTCTATTCTTCTATCTGTGCCTTCATCTATAGCATCCTTTCTGGTCGTTCCATAATCGCTGTTGTAGACGACCATCTCTCTTCTCCTAGATCTATCAACAGTTGTGTTCCTCAGGGCTCTGTTCTATCACCGACTCTCTTTTCTTCATCAATGACCTTCTCAGCTGTACATCTAACCCTATCCACTCGTACACTGATGATTCTACCCTTCACCTTTCCATTCAGTTCCCGCAACGTCCATCTCAGCAGTTGTTTCAACAGACAAGGGATGAGGCTATGGCAAACCTAATGTCTGACTTGGCTCGTATCTCTGACTGGGTTAAAAATAATCTTGTTTTTAATGCATCAAAAACTCAGTTTTTACACTTATCAACCCGACACAATCTTCCACAGGAGTACCCACTAATGTTTAATAATATCTAGCTCAATCCTGCATCATCCTTGAACATGCTTGGGGTTTCATTCACTCGGGAGTTTTGTTGGGAAGATCATATTGCATCTCTTGTATAATCTGCTTCCAAGAGATTGGGTGTGCTAAGCCGTCTCCGTACCTTCTTTACCCCTGCACAGTTGTGGACTTTATACAAGGGTTTTATTCGCGCCTGTTTAAAGTACAACTCTCATGTGCGGGGAGGCTCCCCACATTCAGCTCTTCTCAGTAGGGTGGGATCAAGGGCCTTTCTTCTCATCAACTCTTCCTCTCTTACTGGCTCCCTCCAATCTCTGTCTCTTTGCCGCGCTGTTGCATCTTTATCTCTTTTCTATCGCTGCTTCAATGGTCACTGCTCCCCTGAACTGTCTGCTTGCATCCCTCCACCTCCACGTCGGGCACGTAGCACCCGTCTAGCAAGAAACTCTCATCCCTTTTCTGTCCAACTCTCTAATGCAAGAGTTAACCGTTACTCCCAGTCCTTCATTTATGCAACAGGTCAGCCCTGGAACTGTCTCCCTCTGTCTGTATTACCTACTTCCTATGATCTCCAGTCTTTCAAACGCAGTGTATCCAGGCATCTCAAAATGAACGGATATTGAATTTGGCTCTCTTTTGTATTGTTTTTGTTTCTTTTCTTGGAAAGAAAGGTTTGCGGGCCCCTGGCCTTTGGTTCCTTCTCTCTTGCATTAAAAAAAAAAAAAAAATGAAGCAAGAGAGAGACAGCTGTTTGATTTGAGACGATAGTTGGTGACTTAACCGATGAAGCACGATCAAGTTTAACGTAACATTTACTGTTTTTCAAACAAGTAAGACTGTCATGAGAGTGCTCAACCCCTGTGGAATCATACGCATGTTAATCGCCGGACAAAGGTGAGTCACCACTTTCTGTGAATAGAAACTTTTTAATCCTTCGTTAGTCAAGTGGGGTGTTTTGGTACCCCAGTTATTTTTTTTTTTTTTAATAGGTCATATTTCCTAACCGGTAATTCGAATATTTCTCACCGTTCCAGTACTCTTCTGATTCAGTGAGGGGAGGGAGCATGTGGATTGGTTTAGTCCTGCCTCTGCTGTAGTAAGAGAGAGGGGCACTTTCCCCCCTCTCCCTAGGGTGTCCAGTCACCCCATCAAACTAACCATTTAGATCATATTTCGGTATAGGTTGTTTTTTCTATCATAATTTTGCATATTGTTTATCATTATATTGATCTTAAAACCCACAAAATATATTTTCCTGTGTGTGTTTACCTGACAAATGAGATATAAGTCCATTTGTTATTTTTTTTACTGATAATTTATGGTATTTTATTATTATAAATTAATAAACACCACCTACAAGGCATTCCATCTTTTCATTAGTGATTGCAGACATTTGCTGAAACGGCAGTATGAATATATTTTACATGTTAGTAACACTATATGTATTTTAGCATTGGGGTGTTGTAACACCCCACCGAACTAACCACGTTTGTTACCCTTTAGGACGAACGAAGGGTTAAAGTAATGGAATTTCATGAATTAGTTGGCTGGGAGAAATAGACACAGTGAAAATATGGCAGCAGGTTACTAAAAGAGGAAAGAAAGTTTTATGTTAAAAAGAAACAATTATGTACTCTACAATAACATTTAACAGTGGGGATATATATATATATATATATATATATATATATATATATATATATATATATATATATATATATATATATATATATATATATATATATATATATATATATATATATATATATATATATATATATATATATATATATATATATATAACAGGAAGAAAAGGAAAAAAAATGCAAGTACAAGGTTAACTGGGAAAGAAGTTTTAAGTACAGTAATTCATTAAAATCGCTTAACACAGTTGTAAGAAAATGCTTGAAGGTAAAGCTCTCTGGTGGTGGGTAGATGTTATGACTAAGTTTTACACTGAATAATCACTCTTACCAAATAATCAGAGAGAGTATAGAGTAGGGAATGAAGGAGCGATTCGGTGTGTTGGTGATGTGTCCGTATAGGCAGTTACACACAGGCAAACACAAACACAGCTGTACACACACACGTCGGTGGCAGGGCTGCTTGCAGTGGGTAGGTAACACACACACGTACACATGCCAGACTGAAAGTTAAAAGCTGTCCTCGGGGTGAAGATACAATACATTGGAGTGACAACACACACAACACACACAAACACACACACACTTCGGGCTTAGAATCAGGGTTGGTTGGGCAGGGATGACATCACCTTGCAAGTCATAGGAGAGACAATGAAGCTGATTGGCTGAAGCTGACTGGGAGGGGTATGGCTTTGTTCTGTGAGGAGCTGCTCTGGTAGCAACATGAAAATGACAAAACTAGTTTGTACCAGATAGAAATTGAATTTGAGTATAATGTTAATGCCTTAATGTGTACCTAGTTGTATACTGCGGTTGTTGCCATGCAAAGTGTACTGTAACTGTGTGGAATTCTTTCGTGGCTAGATCAAAATATTTGAAGGCACATCACAATCTGAACAGCTCTGAGCTATTACCCCTCTCTCGGCAGTAGCAGGCACGACTTTACATGAGATGCAGAACTGTACCACGTCAAGAAGCCTCATACTAAGTTTGACTCTTTACCTGTGCCTACTCCATCTATCAACTCCTGTTACAAAATGGTGGCAGTAGAGAAACGGTCCAAACTTGTTCATGTAGTCTGTTAAGGTATAGTACTGTACAACCTTACATATTCTGCTACTCTGGTAAACCCCACTGTCAGTGCTACGCCTTGTAATGTCTGTATGTCTCTTGTATCTCGCCTGGAACTTGACAACACATAGCTTGCCAGTAATTGGTCTGTGGAGTGTGATTTTATCTGGTACAAACTATTTTGGTCATTTTCAAGTGGCTATCACAGCAGCTCATCACAGAACAGAGCCATAACCCTCCCAGTCAGCTTCAACCATTCAGCTTCATTGTCTGTCCTGTGTCTTGTGAGGTGATGTCACCCCTGCCCAACCAACCCCTGATTCTCAGCCAGACGTGTGTGTGTGTGTGTGTGTGTGTGTGTGTGTGTGTGTGTGTGTGTGTGTGTGTGTGTGTGTGTGTGTGTGTGTGTGTGTGTGTGTGTGTTCATTCTTCCCTTACCAGTTAGGTAATGTAAGAACACACACACACACACACACACACACACACACACAATAAGCTGGTAGAATGGGTATGCAGTTTACAGAAGGCATTTCAGAGTAAAATGGATGACATTAAGAAACAATTGCACATGCAAAAGGAGGGAAGTGAAATATTAAAGAAGGTTAAAAAGAAGGACACAGCAGTATATGAGCTGTCAGTTGAGGTGGGTTCACTTAGAAGGAAGATTAGTGAAATAGCAAGCGCAGTTGTCAACCACGAGAGTATTATGGAAAAGTTCAGAAATGATACAGAGACAATAAGGCAAGCGAGCACTCTGATAGATCAGAGCAGTGAAACTGAGGAGAAGATAACCCAGGTGAATGAAACGATGCAAAGCTACAAAAATGATGTGGAAACCACCTGTGTGAAATGGTGATAGTAAAGAAAGACTTGCAAAAGTGAGTCGAAGAAATGAGCATTGAAAATGAAGTGAAGAAAATAATCCAGAACAATTGAAAACTTGTTAAAGATTCAGCAGATATCAACAAATCTATAGTAATCACTGGTATAGAGGAGGAAGAAATAAAAAACAAGATTTTGAGAGACAAAAAGGAGATTGGAAATGCAATGAGCATATTGAAGGAAGTATCAGAGGAAATCTGTAGTAAAGACATGGAGGAACACAAGAGGCTAGGGAAATATGAGAGAAATAAGTCAAGGCCACTGAAAGTAACCTTCCAGAACGTAAACACTGTGGAGGAGGTACTAAAAAATGCAAGCAAACTTATGGAAAAAGACGAATTCAAAATTGTATGGATAAAAAGATGCATAACTCAAGAGGAACTGGGATAAATACAAAGAACGAGGGAAGATCAGAGGAAGAAAAAAACACATTTTTTTTTTTTTTAAGTAATTGGATTGCAGGTACGAAAGTGGTACATAACCAGGAGGGAATAAAATGAGGAAGGCAGCAGACCCAAGTAATGACAAGTATGTAAAGAAGATGATAAAGTTAACGTACCCCAATGTAGATGGAATGGTATCTATATTATTAGAGATGAAAGATTATATCAAAGAAAAGGAACCACATAATACTCGCCTAACTGAAACAAAGATATCAAACGATTCCCTAAACCTAAAGGAATACAATTTATGGAGAAAAGACAGGAACTTAAAGAAAGGAGGAGGAAGTATAACATTAACAAAGAAAAATCTGCAGGTCAAAGAAACAGAACTAGATATACCCTCACAAGTAGAGCTGATTGCAGTAGAGATTCATACATCTGAAGGAAAAATAGTTGTGGCAAATTTATACATGCCACCCAGATCAAACACTTGGGAAAAAGGTGAATATAAAGACCTGGCAGAGAGTACAGTTCAAACTTTAAGAGCATTACTACATAGAATGGAGGAGAAATCTGAAAGAATTATACTAATTGTAGATTTCAATACAAATCTAATATACTATAGCAGTAGGCGTGTGTGTGTGTGTGTGTGTGTGTGTGTGTGTGTGTGTTTTGGACAGCAGAAACTACACATTCAAATCGCAGCAAAATTGGCACAATAATCGCAAAAAATTCGTTGATGTGAAAAAACTTGGTCCCATCACGATATATAATGAGCGATCACAGTTTGACCAAAAAAAGCTGCTCCTGAAGCCCGGCATAGGATCTCCGTAGAATTTTTTGCCCAGAGGTAGAACTAAAATAAACTGGGTTTCATTACTGAATCCGCAAATAACACCATCGATTCGTTTAGCTGCAAAAAATCCAAGTGACAGCGTTACACTAGAACAGTACATAAACGCGAGAGCCCTCCGCAGGAGCAAGTGCGAGGGGCCCGACGGGCCCACTAGCACTTGTATAAACTGGAATACTCCAGATATAAAAGGCCTGGAAAGTTGTTGGGACCAAAAGCTCCTGGACGTTGTGCAGGAGCTTTTCCTAACACAATATATAAAAGAAAGCACCACAAAAAGAGGACTTGATGTATCATCAGTACTAGATCTTATAATTACTAGGGAAGAAAATGATACTGACAATATTATGTATCACCCTCCATTCGGCAAAAACGATCATGCAGTATTAAATTGCAACTTCAGGATTGCATAAGATATAGTTAACAGTAATGAAAGTTATAAAAAGAGCCTTAACTACAAAAAGGGCAACTATCATGACCAAAAAAAAAAACTTCCTAGAAATAGATTCGGAAAAAGAGCTTAGAGGACAAGATTTAAATATTTTATATAGAAAATTCTTTGAACTTTATGAAATAGGAGTCCAAAATTACATCCCTCAGCACGAAGAAGCAGAAATGAAAATAAAGAAATGGTTTAATAAAGAATGAAAAATATCAAAAGAATAAAGAGACCTGTTGTGGAATACATAAAGAAGACACAACAATGAGAGGGCTTATAACAACTATAAACAGGCAAGAAACAAATATACAAGAATAAGGAGAGAAGCCCAAAAACAGTTTGAGGACGACGTTATAAATAAAAGTAGTGATCAACCGAAGCTATTTTACAGCTACATCCGAAGCAAAACCAAAGTAAAAGATAAAATACAATCGATTATGGATGAAGGGATTATCTGTACATAAGGGAAAGATATTTGTGAAGCACTAAATACGAATTTCCAGTTTTTACAGAAGAATATAATTTTGAAAGGGATGATATGGAACATGCATGCCCAAACATGTTACCAGATATACAAATGTTAGAAAAAGAAATACAGGAGGAGTTAAGTAAATTAGACAAAGGAAAAGCAAATGGTCCTGACGAAATTTCATGTTGGGTGCTACATGAATGTGCAAGGAGATAAGTAGACCATTATCTTTAATATTCAAGGAATCCTTGGGTCAAAGTAAACTACCTGATATCTGGAAGAGAGCAAACATTGTTCCCTTATTCAAAACAAAGGAATAGACAAAATCCACTCAACTACTGACCAGTATGACTAACAACTGTTGTAAGATATTGGAAAAGTTGATAAAAAAAACTTTGGGTAAACCACCTAGAAGGACACAGTATGAGAAGAGAAAGGCAATTTGGTTTCAGAAAGGGAAATCATGTGTTACTAATCAATTAAGCTACTACGACAGAGTTGCAGAAACTTTACAGAAAAGAAAAGGATGGGTGGACAGTACCTAAAGGAGGAATCCGAGAAAATCTCTACTGTTGGATGCAAGAATTTCTCAGAATAAGGGAAATGAGAACAGTACTAAGGGGAAATGAGAACAGTACTCATCATGGAGGGAAGAAACTAGTGGAGTTCCACAGGGCTCATTACTGGAACCAATTATGTTTTTAGTGTATAAAAATGTCGTAGATAGTAGCATTGGAAATGAAAACTCTCTAAATATGTTTCCTGATGATGAAAAAATACAAAGGAGAATCACTAACACAGACTCTTGTAAAGAGCTACAAGAACAATTAAATAAACTTCATGAATGGAGTAATACATGGCAAAGGGAATTCAGTGTGGACAAATGTCATGTAATGAAGTTTGATAAAAATGGGAAAAAACCAGATTCGGATTATAAGTTAGGAAGTAAAACCCTACACATATCAGAAAGAGAGAAGGACCTAGGTGTGATTACCAATAACAGACTATCTCCGGCTGACCACATCATTGAGAATAGCATTCACATACATAAATGAAGACATACTGAGAAAGATAGTAACATCATTCATCAGACCAACCCTGAAGTAGGCATCACACAATCTGGCCGCACTATGGGGTGGTACTACTACTCTGCGGCCAGATTGTGTTAGGAAGAATACTGCCACCGTATTCCCTGCGTGTCGTAAAAGGCGACTAAAAGGGGCGGGGTGAGGGGACTAGGGACCCCCTCCTCTGTTTTTTAGTTCCTAAAAAGAGACAGGCCAGAGAAAGGGATGGGGGATGGAGTTATCCCCGTACCCTGAAGATTGGGTCTATGAATGTGCGTGGATGTAGTACGATTGCGGCTAAAAGGGAGGAGATTGAGAGAATGTTTGTGAAAAGAAAGTTGGATGTGTTAGCTTTGAGTGAAACGAAGATGAAAGGGAAGGGTGAGTGTATGTTTGGAAGTGTGAATGGAAGATGTCAGGTGTTGATAGAGGAAGGGCAAGAGAAGGTGTGGCCTTGTTAGTGAGTCCGGAAGTACAGCAGTGTGTGATTGAATGGAAGGAGGTGTCATCGAGACTGATGTGGGTGAAAGCGAAATTTGAACGTGAGTTGTGGGTGTTTGTGAGTGCATATGGGCCTGGTAGTGAAAGGGATGAAGAAGAGAGGGAGTCTTTCTGGAATGATGTCGATGAGTGTCTGCAGAGTTTTGGAGCGAATGTGAATGTGGTAATGATGGGAGATCTGAATGCTAGAGTGGGAAATGTAGCAGTTGAAGGTGTAGTTGGTATGCATGGTGTGCCTGGAAGAAATGAAAATGGGGAACGAATGATAGCGATGTGTGTTGAGCGAGAGATGGTGATTGGAAATACGCTGTTTGAGAAGAAAGATATTTATAAGTATACATGGGTGAGACAGGAGGGTGGAAGGGTTGTTGATAGAGCTTTGATGGACTATGTGGTTGTGTCTAGGAATGTAATAGGAAGATTGTTGGATGTGAGAGTTCTGAGAGGGAAGGGTGAAGGTATGTCTGACCACTACCTGGTGGAGGGAAAGTTAAGAGTAGGTAAGAGATGGGTGAGAGCTAGGAGGGTTAGGTGTGGCAGGGAGGTTTTGAAAGTGAGTGAGTTGGATAAAAGAGAGAAAAGGATAGAGTATCAGAAGAAATTGAAAGATGAGTGGAACGCAGTGAAAGATCAGGAAAATGGCAGTGTGGAGGAGGAATGGCAGTTGTTTAAGAGTGCTGTGGTGGGGCATGCAGAAGAGGTGTGTGGTGTGAGACGTGTGGGTGGTGGTGTAAGAAAAGGAAGTGAATGGTGGTGCGAGGAAGTAAGTATGGCTGTGGCTGAGAAGAGACGTGCATATGAAGTGTGGCTGCAGAGGAAGGATGAGTTGTCATATGAAAGGTATAAGGAAAAGAGGAATAGGGTGAGAAGGGCTGTGTGTGATGCTAAAGTGGCAGCAGATGAGAGGTGGGGTAGGCGGCTGACAGAGAATTTTCAACAGAATAAGAAATGTTTTGGAAGGAGGTGAAAAGGGTGCGAAAGGGAGAGTCTGGGAAGGAAGAACGAGTACAAGCAGAGGATGGAAGGATGTTAATTGAGATGGATGGAGTAAGGAAGAGATGGGCAGAGTATTTTGAAAGATTGTTAAATGTAGAGGAGGAAAGGGTGGCTGAGATTGTGGCAGATGGAAGGGTGCAAGGAATACATGTGTTGAGAGAGTTGAATGATTCTTTGATCACGAAGGAGGAAGTGGAGAAGGCAGTAAAGGAGATGAAAACAGGGAAAGCTGCACGTATGGATGAGTGTGCTGTGGAATGCCTGAAGGGTGATGGAGTGACTGTTGTTGACTGGTTAGTAAGATTGTTGAATGTGTGCTTTGTGAAAGGTATGGTGCCAATTGACTGGGCAAGTGCTTGTGTGATCCCGTTGTATAAAGGCAAGGGTGATAAGTATGAATGTACTAGCTTTAGGGGTATAAGTCTGTTGAGCGTTGTAGGTAAGGTGTATGGTAGAGTGTTAATTATGAGAGTTAGAGAGGGTGCAGAAGGAGTGATTGGTGATGAGCAGTGTGGCTTTAGGAGAGGGAGGGGGTGCATGGATCAGGTGTTTGCTGTGAGACAAGTGTGTGAAAAGTATTTAGCAAAAGGCAGGGATGTGTTTTGGGCATTTATGGATTTAGAGAAAGCGTATGATAGAAATGATAGGGAGGCTTTGTGGACTGTTTTAAGATTGTATGGACTTGATGGTAGGTTACTAAAAGGGGTGAAAAGTTTTTATGTAAATAGTAGAACGTGTGTAAGAGTGGGAAATGCTGTGAGTGATTGGTTTCCCGTGAGAGTGGGGCTGCGACAGGGATGTATGATGTCGCCCTGGTTGTTTAATATTTACATAGATGGTGTTGTAAGGGAGGTGATTGCAAGAGTTTTAGGTGGAGGTCTGAGTCTGGTGAATGTTGATGGTGGAGAGTGGAATCTGAAGCAGCTGCTGTTTGCAGATGATACTGCACTGGTGGCTGATTCAGAGGAGAGATTGAGACAGTTGGTAGGGGAGTTTTGAAGGGTGTGTGAAAGGAGGAAATTGAAAGTAAATGAGAATAAGAGTAAAGTGATGAAGTGTACGAGGTTGGTAGATGGTAGGGGGATGAATATAGTTTTGAATGGCGAATTGCTTGAGGAGGTAGAGTGTTTTAAATATCTAGGGTCACATGTTGCTGTGGATGGAAGAATAGATGCAGAAGTGAAGTTTAGAATAAATGAAGTAGGAAAGGTGCTGGGAGGAATGAAAAAAGTGTTTAGATGTCGTTCGCTTAGAATGGATGTAAAGAAAAGGCTGTATGAGGGTGTTGTGGTACCGACTGCGTTATATGGGGCTGAAACATGGAATATGGGTGTAGCAGGAGGGAAAAGTTTGAATGTAATGGAGATGAGGTGTCTGAGAAGTATGTGTGGAGTGACGCGTATGGATCGAGTGCGAAATGATGAAGGCGAAGGAGAATTGGAGTTGTTTGGGAGATGGCTGGTAGAGTTGAGCAGAGGGTGTTGCGATGGTCTGGGCATATGGAGAGAATGGATAATGAGCAATTGGTGAAAAAGATAACTAGATCTGATGTGAGAGGTGTAAGGCTGAGAGGAAGACCACGAATAGGATGGATGGACAGTGTGAAGAGAGCGCTGGATGCGAGAGGGATGTCTGTTGAGCAAGGAAGAGTGGCTGTGTGTGACAGAAATAAATGGAGAGAAATTGTGAATGAATAAGTGATGACACAGCCCTGAGGGGATATTCTCCCGCTTATGGTCTGATCAGCTAGTCAGGTCAGGGGATGGGTCCGTTATGATGTGGCAGGGGTAAACCAGTTCTGCTGTCGGGCCCTGCTGCGGACGTCACTGATTGCATTGAGCAGTTGACCCTTGTGCGGTGTGGTGCGGTGAGGATCTGTCCGCTCTCTCATCTGGGGCTAAGATCCGAATGAATGTGTTTGAATGGATGAGTAAATGGGGAGTGTGTCGTCCTGTCTCGGCTACCTCCCTTTCCTTGGGGGAAGCAACCTAGGTATATAGATAGATAGATGATTGAAAAAGTTCAAAGGGCCGCTACAAGATGGGTACCAAGCTTAAGGAATCTAAGCTACGAGGAAAGATTAGAAAAACTGAATCTGCCAATACTACAGGAGAGAAGGAAAAGAGGAGACATTATTATGCTATATAAATGCATATCTGGAAAGGAGAAAATAATCATAAATGAATATATAACCTGTGGGAAAGCATCAACAAGAGGACACTGCAAAAAAATGCATAAAAAGAGAGGCGATAAAGATGTAAGGAAATTTTAGTTTCCCAAATAGGGCAACTGATCAGTGGAATGCACTACCGAATGAAACAGTGTGTGCCAAAACAGTTCATAAATTTAAGATGTATGATGAAAATGGTTTAAGACACGGGACAGTACGGGCTTGACTCATTCCAGTAAAGATACAATTAGGTAAGAACAATTAGGTAAGAACATACACACGTCTGGCTGAGAATCAGGGGTTGGTTGGGCAGGGGAGACGTCACCTCACAAGTCATAGCACAGACTATGAAGCTGATTGGTTGAAGCTGACTAGGAGAGGTATGGCTCTGTTCTGTGATGAGCTGCTGTGGTAGCCACACTGAAATGACCAAAATAGTTTGTACCGGATATAATCACACTCCACAGATCAATTACTGGCAAGCTATGTGTTATCAAGTTCCAGGCGAGATACAAGATACATACAGACACTGCAAGGCGTAGCACTGACAGTGGGGTTTACCAGAGTAGCAGAATATGTAACGTTGTACTATACCTTTTCAGACCGTATGAACAAGTTTGGGCCGTTTCTCTACTGCCACCATTTTGTAACAGGAGTTGACAGCTGGAGTAGGCACAGGTGAAGAAATAAACTCAGTATGGGCCTTCTTGATGTACTTTGCCAAGTGATATAGTTCTGCATCTCATGAGAAGTCGTGCCTGCTACTGCCGAGAGGGGGGTAATAGCTCAGAGTTGGTCAGGTTATGATGTGCCTTCAAATATTCTGAGCTAGCCACGAGAGAATTCCA